>NW_010185920.1:0-41276 GCF_000695765.1 Mesitornis unicolor | reverse complement strand
AGAGTTTCTTCTGGGCTTTTTGTTTAGTGTGCTTGTCCTACAAGAATGGTCGTTGTCCTACAGTGTTCTGATAATGGGCAGCCTTTGATATGCCACCAGTTTTACGGAATAAAATGTTGTTCTTCAAACAGGCATTCCCTCACGTTAATTCTATCATTAATCCAACATGATTCAAAACTGGGAAAAGAGTTTGTCTTTCTCCATCACGCTTGCTTAACAGCTGACAACAGGCTGTGTAAGTGTTTAATGAGTCCTTCTCTATTTGTCTCCCAAAAATTTGTCTCTGTCCTAAACAGTCACATGGCAGTTACTGAAGTTATAATATGGAAAACTGCACCCTTGCATCACAGACATAAAACACAATGCAAGTTCAACATTCTTTACAGAGAAAATCAATAGATCTTCTAACAAAGCAAAACCTTCAGCAGTTTCTTATCCAACAGACAAACCCTTTGGTTCAGCAAGTACAAGATGAATGACAGATAGCACTGAGCTCATTTCAAGAATACAGCACCAAAGCAAAATCCTCAAATGGCCCATTATTTCTGAAACCATTGAATTTACACATTCTTTTGTCATTATATATGGGGCTGTACCCTATAGTTAGGACAGTTATTCTGCTGACTAAATAGTACATCATTAAAACCATCTAATGCATAATTATCAAAGCTTAACCTTGCAAGTATGTTAGAATATTGGCATTAATACCTTCTAAATTAATCATTTTTTTTTATTAGGACAGTGGTTTATAAATGTACTTATTTCCTGGGAAATCCACTCTTCCTTTTTTTGTTTCTTTCTTTCCTTTAGTTTTGCTTTATTGCCCCAGTAATAAAAGGATATGCCTGCTCCCAAGCCCACACTGAATCATTGCCCTGCCACCATATACTTAATAACCCTATAAGAGTTCATTAAAAACTTGGTTAAGACTCGATTGCTTTCTGCTTACATATGTAGAAGCTCTAATGTTGGCAAAAAGTACAATTGGGTGGTTACGGTAGAGGGCTTAAGCAATTACAGTATGTCAGTTTCACTGACAGTATGTTTCAATAGTTAGGAGAATCCCAGACCACAGAATTTCCTCATATTGAGTTGTAGTCGACTAATACTATCATCACTGGTGTCTTCTGATAAATTTCTCTTCTTCATTTACATATTTCTTCCACTCTGCTAGCAGACTGCAGAAACTGCTTATTGTAGCATCATAGGGGAAGGCTTCACTATAATTTCTGAATCTGTTTTCTTATGAAGTAACTTTTAAAATCCATGTAGTAAAGGTGAAGCAAAGCTGATACTGATATGTTGATTTCACTAAGGTACATACAAAGAGTTCATTAGCTGGCTTACAACATTAGTTACTTACAACTAGATGTTACACCTGAACCCAGCCAGCACGAATCACTGAGATTAAATTCAGCAAGTATGGCAGTACCATGAAGACAGGATGGCAAGGAAAGTTCTCACTTTTCAATGCATAGCAGAGAACTATGGTTAATATAGCAAGAAGCTGTGAAGTAAAACAGATGGAAGAAACATTCTAAGCGTTAGAGAGGAAGCCAGAGCAGTAAGTAGCAAAGGGAGATGACTTGTTTTCTATCAGCTGTCAGCATTCTGGTCAGATTTCTGGGTCAGATTTTATAAATATTTGTTTTCCAATCCTACCTTTTTTACTGTGAAGCCAACAATATGATTATAGTCTCAGAGGGATTAGTTCTGAGGATGGGTATTTGTCACTTGTCTGTTTGAACCAGAACTTGAACATCTTAAAAAACATTTTTTTTTTAAATTAACTTTTCCACAAACAAGAAAAAAACCTAATCAGTCTACATGACAAACAGCTGGGATTTGACCTACACAGTTGCAGAAAGGCTGAACCAGGTAGAGGGCTCTTAGTCCTATTGGTCCCTGTGCAGAGACTGTGGCTAGTAAGAGGCTGGAATAATCAGAAGTGGATCATTCACTGAGCTCCATCAACAATATTCAGGAGTCCTATTGCATTATAATACTAATATATGAATGCAGTAACAATAACTTTAGCACAGTCATGATGTGGCTATTGTGCACATGAAGCAAAAGATAAACACCTCTTCTAATTCTCCAGTTAGTGAGCAAGACTTTAATATTGTTTATCCAGATTATAGAATCAGTACAGGTAGGTGTAATGGTATTGGAGCTTGTGAAAATGAAAATCACAAGTATCTGTAATGATGGTGTAGTAATGTATGATAGTTTGAAAAATATCTTATAAATCTTTTTATAATCCCCAAATTAGTAAAGAACACAGAATATCTATTGTCATTTGACATAATCACTTATGATTTTTCATATACCTAACTGCATATTTTAAAACTATTTCAATTGAACCTATCACTTGTACCTTTTGTGGCTACCTACCTGAATTATAGCCAAGAAATTCAATCAAATTAGCAAAGCATGATAGATAATTTGAGTAATTGTTTTCTGAGCATCAAACTCTTCCAAATTTAATTTGAAACAGCTTAACCATGACCACTACACCACCACTCTTTCAGATAATACCTGAATATAATGGCATCAAAAATCAAGGAGAGAAATACAGGTTTTAGTTGAGACCCACTCTGATGCTAGGACCTGATACAGAAAAACCATTAAGGGAGTGCTTTATCTGAATGGAGAAAAAAATATTGTATTTGATGTGCTGGTGGTGATGACACATTTAAATCTGTCTACTTAAGAATATGAGAAACCACAGGAACTGGGTTTCTGGGCCTGCCCATAAGCTTTTATAGTCCTGCTGATTCAGCAGTTTCAGGATTTCTCTTATTTCCCCCCAGATAACTGAGAATTTCTCCACTGATTTGGATCAGCATACTAACAGACTTGTAATAAGCACATACCTTCAAGTGGAGGGAGCACCTCACTGAGGGGAGGCTCTGTCTGGCTGTTTTGCTGTTCATGCCGACTCCTGTACCATACCAATTGCCAACTACTGCAGCTGCAGAATAGCATAGAAATATTACAGTCTCTATTCTGCATGTATTAGCAGAGCTACTGCACCTAGGATCTTTTGAGGCATTAGGTCTACCATATCTAGAGAGTTTAGAGAGAAGCATGTTGAAGCATGGGTAGGATGGAAAACTGCCACTGAGCTCTGTCATTTTTTTGTAATGCTGCTGAATAGTCTCATCAGGTCCTCCAGGACGGACTGCTAAATGCTTCAGTGGGTAGCAATCACAAACCCCAACTGCTGACTCCTGCGTGCAAGCAAGCACAACATATTCCCCACCTAAAGGTTCCCTCATACCCACCATAATGAACTGGCAGAGAATCAGTGCTAATTTGGCAAGGTGAATACCTGTGGATCTGAAAAAAAAGCCTTCATCTGATTTTCCAAAATGCAAAAAAATGTAAATCATGCTATCATGTTTCAAAGTCTCTTAGAAGTTAGCAGTGATGTATAGTTCAACCTAGCACGTTTCACTGTGACTAATACACAGCTTCCCTGTTGTGCACTAGGGTGACTGGCAATAATGATAATGATGAATATCCATGCAAAATATCTGATTTTTTTTTTGAAAACAGTTCCCTTTGACTCATTAAGTACACAGGCTTCACCAGCAAGATAATGTGTCAAAAGCCGTTTCTGAAGAACACAAGCTACTACTTCATTTAAAAAACCCAGTGTAATTTTGAAGTGACTGAATGTACCTGGGGTTTGCAAATGTAAAGTAAAAGTAAATTTTCCCTTCTTTAAGACTTGTCTTTACATTAACCAAGAAAACATTAAGATTACTCTCATTGCAGTCATATCTCAATTTTATACTTGTAGAATTTTGTGATGGTAATAAATTATTTGAAAAATTCGTATCCCCAGTACGAAGAACTGCAGCTGAGGTACTCACTGCATACAGAGAGAACCATGGCAGTTTAACTGTAACCTTTAACCTGGAAATGTAAGAAATAAAGTAATTTATTCACTGTGTAATCCTGACATAAACCAAAATAGGCGCAAAATAATAGTACACAATCAAATCCAATGCACGGCTACATGAAGCAGCAAGCGGATGTGACTGGCTCTAAACTGAGTTAATGCGTAGGCTGCTTCCTTCACTGAATGGAATCAGATGGCAGATAGTTAACTTCAGGCATGATGTGTCTCAAATATATTCAGGCTTGAAATATTATGAAACGAGTAATTGGCATTTACCCAAGAAGTGCCTGTATTAAATGGACACTCGGAGCAAGCAGTATAAAGCAAGCATAAAAGCTAGCGATGCTGTCATGGTGTAACCCCAGCTGGCAGCTAAGCACCAGACAACCGCTTGCTCAACCAATGGGATGGGGGAGAGAATTGGAAGAGTAAAAATGAGAAAACTCGTGGATTTAGATAAAGACAGTTAAATGTCAAGGAGGTAAATGTCTAGTAGGTTAAATGTAGTAGATAAAGCAAAATCCATGCACAAAGCAAAGCAAAACAAGGAATTCATTCTCTGCTTCAGCAGGCAGGTGTTCAGCCATCTCCAGGAAAGCAGGGCTCCATCATGCAGAACTTGCGAAGACAAAAAACATCACTCTGAATGTGTCTCCCTTCCTTCTTCTTCCCCCAGCTGTATATGCTGAGCATGATGTCATATGGTATGGAATATCCCTTTAGTCAGTTGGGATCAGCTGTCCCAGCTGTGTCCCCTCTCAGCATCTTGTGCACCCCCACCCTGCTCACTGGTGGGATGGGGTGAGGAGCAGAAGAGGCCTGGACTCTGTGTAAGCACTGTTCAGCAATAACGAAAACATCCCTTGTATTGTCAACACTGTTTTCTGCACAAAACCAAACCATAGCCCCATACTAACTACTGTGAAGAAAATTAACTCTATCCCAACTAAATCTAGCACAAATGCCTACAGAACTGCAAGAAGTTAGGACAAAAATGAGTAAGTAGAATAAAACCGTAGAAGAACCAGTGTAGCCAATCTCAAGTATCATAGTAAAGGAGGAAAAGGAAGGAGAAAAAGAGAAAAAAAGAAGAAAAAAGTTAAATACTACATAAATAATTGTGAAAAATAATATTTTCTGTAAAAGGAATTTACTGTATCTAGTGATTCATCTTCTAACATTGTCAACACATGCTTCTGCTTCTGTCTTAGAATAGCTTCTGTAATATTTAGGAAGTGCCAATGTCGTTTTCTCCCTCCGCCTTTCTGGTTGCATCCTTTATGACTGACTGCTTGTTGCTAATGTCAGTGTCCTCAGGGAGAGGAATCATCTTCCCCTTCAGTTCCAGTCTGAGGCCGATGAGCGTGAAAAGAAATGGCAGTTTGAGGGACTCTGCAGCATGGAAACATGTCCAGCATGGAAAGAGAAGGACTGCTCAGTAAAAAGCATTTTGGTTTTTTTTCTGCCAGTCTGTTAGGGAGATGTACTAGTGCTTGTATTTCCTCCTAAATGCGAAAATAAAGAGCTAGCACACTTCATTTTAATTATTTCAAACAGAAAAAGAATACAAAAAATGTTGCGATATTCAAGGAATTAAAAATATTGTATTTATAGTGCATCATAATTTAAGCCCATCTTAATTTGCAAGATTGCATCTTAATTTGCAGGATTGCACTAGGAAGGGGAATTTATCCAAACTCCATCTGCCTTCCACCATCCATTATAAATGCATTAATAAAAACAGGCTTACCAAATTATCTGACAAGGCCAAGAGATAATAACAAAATGTAATCTAGCTTTACAATTTTATGGATATGCCCATACAGCCCTTCTTGTTACCTGTATCCTTCAAAGGACTGCCCCTGGGTTGCAGCCTGCCAGTTAAACTATGGAGAGTTTGAGAAACACAACTTTTAACAAGGAAAATATGAATTTCCTGCAAATGTTTCTGGTAGTAAGTAGAAGGGATCTCTCTGCACATACAGCAACAATGTCCTCATCTGCCATTCTGCTTGAAAGCTATAGCCAAATATGTTTACCAGGTGACCAAAAGTAACAGCTTTATCCTGTTCTACTTGAGGCTGCTTTAATGATGCTAAAAATACAGACCTCAGGGCTACATGCTAGGTTAACAGAATTGGGCCTCCACTACATTATGGCACAAACTTAACATTATACATTATGTCAAAGCTAGAAAATAATTTTGTTTCTTAAAGTGGACAGGAGATGTGATTTAAACTGCCTGAGTTGGAGTCTTATAATCAGTCATCCAAAATAAATTTTATTATTTAAGTCTTATTCAGAGACAGACAAGCTGAAAACCTATTTTTATACAATAAAAAAGTTTATAGGCTCTCATAAACATGTAAATTAGTTCTTCATACACATTCTGCACACTGATTTCTTTTGTTTCATATGTAAGATACTCTGTTGTGCTTTGTGACCATGCTCAGCAGTTTCTATTTGCAAACATCCCCCACTGGGGTTTTCTTTGTCATTGACAGCACCAACCTAAAACTACTCTCCACACATGCAGTGCAATGAAATTATTACTTTGGTACATAGGTTTGAATTAACACAGAATATTCCACCTAAACTCTCCAACAGCACTTTTTGTACAGATACCTGTTTGCTATTGCAAGTATGTTTGCCATATTTTGCTATTGTTTTGCTGCAAATGGCTGATACTTGCTGCATCACCTGTGACCTGAGCTGGGTAGCGGGATGCATTTATTTCCTAAAAAATATTAACACAGGTATATGACTTTAAGAAGGAAATAGGAGTGCAGGAGATCACACCTCTCTCCACACATGGTCAGGCCTATGGATAGTTCCCATACTAGAGATGCCCTGATCATTTCTCCTATGCAAACTATGCATACTCCTATGCAAACTGTGGCACATGGCCACAACATAGCGTTCACTTCTCTAACTGAGCAACTGACATCATCTACCTGGACTTGTGCAAAGCATTCTACACTGTCCCACATGACATACTGGTAACAAAACTGGAGAAATGTGGATTTGATGGATGGACCATTCGCTGGATAAGGAACTGGCTGGATGGTCACACTCAGAGTTGTGGTCAACAGTTCAATGTCCAAATGGAGACCAGTGACAAACAGTGTTCCCCAGGGATCGGTACTGGGACCAGTGCTGTTTAACACCTTTGTCAGTGACATGGACAGTGGGATTGAGTGCGCCCTCAGCAGGTTTGCAGATGACACCAAACTGTGTGGTGCAGTTGACACACTGGAGGGAAGAGATGCCATCCAGAGGGACCTGGGCAGGCTGGAGAAGTGGGCCCATGCCAGCCTCATGAAGTTCAACAAGGCCAAGTGCAAGGTACTGCACCTGGATAGGGGCCATCCCAAGCATAAATACAGGATGGGTGGAGAATGACTTGAGAGAAGTCCTGAGAGAAGGACTTAGGGGTGTTGACTGATGAAAAACTCATGATGAGCTAGCAGTGTGCACTTGCAGCCCAGAAAACCAACCGCATCCTGGGCTGCATCAAAAGAAGCGTGTCCAGCAGGTCAAGGGAGGTGATTCTGCCCCTCTACTCTGCTCTCATGAGACCTCACCTGGTCTCATGCATCCAGTACTGGAACTGCATCCGGTACTGGAACTGCATCCAGTTCTGAGGCCCCCAGTATAAGAAGGACATCAAGCTGTTGGAGTGGGTCCAGAGCAGGGCCACAAAGATGATCAGAGGGCTGGAGCACCTCCCCTACAAGGACCAACTGAGAGAGTTTGGGCTGTTCAGCCTGGACTTTTTACAAGTGTAGGTAGCGATAGAATGAGGGGGAGTGGTTTAAAACTGGAAGAGGGTAGATTTAGACTGAACATTAGGAGAAAATTCTTTACTGTGAGGGTGGCGAGACACTGGAAAAGGTTTCCCAGAGAAGCTGTGGATGCCCCCTTCTGTGTTCAAGGCCAGGTTGGACGGGGCTTTGAGCAACCTGGTCTAGTGGGAGGTGTTCCTGCCCATGGCAGGGGGGTTGGACCAGATGATCTTTAAGGTCCCTTCTAACTTAAACCATTCTAATGATTCTATGAACTAACTTGCCTTGTGTACAGTGGAACTCTCAATAGCCACCTCACAGCACCTCAGGGAACAACTCTGCAGCCACAAGCCTTTAATGTTTGATTAGACCTTACTGAGAAGCTACAAATATCTCCTCTCCAGACTTGGCATCCTAGAATAGAAGAAAGTAACACTCAATCATATAAAACTTCCAGTAAACACTCCACTGGAGTTAAGTGCATGATGATGTTTTCTTTTATTGAAAAGAAAGATTTTTTAAGAGGACTTTTTAAAAAATGTTTCCACAACAGCCTGTTTTGCTGAGTTCAGAAGAAAACCAAAACCAGCTAAAAACTACTGGACATGTCTTACTGGTCAAGGGCATTTTCAGAGAAAAAGGCAAACCCAGCTATTTTTATCTCATTTCATGCCCTCATGGGTTAGGAAAATGAGCCAAGTCTTTTAAAATGTTTTATTTCACTTAAATTGGCTTTTGCATCAAAATGCAAATCTTCCCTGCCAACACATACTGATTGTAAAACTTGCCAATTGGATGACAAGCAGGAAGAAGAAGATTGCAAATGATGTTGCAAAGATAGGAGATGAAATACACGGCCTAGTAGGAGATAAATGTGTAAAGATTACTGCCATGTATATTTATTCCTGTGTAATCTGGAAATGACTGGAATAATGACAGTATTACTTATACATCAGTTTATGTATTTAAACATTCCTTTCCTGTTATTTTAAAGGATTACAGGCAAATGCAAATAAATGCTTTTTCATGCTATCCTACTACAGTGAACAAAAAAATTAGTCTTTCACAGCTGTTTTTGTTCTGCTTCCAGGTAGCAATCAGTCTTCATTTCTGGAACTCTTCCCATTGCTGCAGTTTCAGTTGCCCTTCTTCCCTTTTTAAAAATGTGAAGACAGTAATCCTGAAAACATCCCTAGTTGTAACTCTGGACTGATACAGAGATTAGACAAGATCTTGGATATCCCTCCCCTGTTACTCACAGACTTACTTGTCTCCCAGTTGGAGTCCTAAGAGCTGAATTCTACTGAATTCAGAAGGTTTTCTTTAAGTGATTTAATGGAATGTGAGATTCTGGTATCAGGAAAGAAAACAAATTTTTTGTAAGCTCAAAGAACAGGTAGAGCTCTAGGGAAGTTCACTGTTGGGTTTGGGAGATGACTTTTATATTTTCTTTTTTTTTTCCCCTTGAAGCAAATTTTTGGGCTCACAAAGTTCAAGAGAATTTCCTATCTGCTAAGATATATTCTGTAATTTTTATTAAATACTAATGCTGAACAAGAATCACCACTTTTCTGTGCTTATAAAAAATAGTTGTGCCTAGAATGTGTCATACAATTATTCTTTTTTTCCCCCTTTAGGATTGATTTAAATACCTTTAAATATGACATCAGCCTTGAAGCTTTTCATAGAAACAAGGACATATAGGTCAGGAGTGTGTCAAAATGACATTTAAATGTCAGACCAGCACTTTATTGAGATATGAAGTAATGTCTGCCTATTCACTGAAAAAGTATTTAAGTCTATTTCAAGTGATCAAAGACAGTTCTGTAGTAATGATGCTTTTGAGTGGCTCCAGGAAGATGTGGAATAAAAACTAAGATAGATTTGATGGGGAGAAATAGTGGGGAATAAAATTAGGAATTGTCTACCAGGCTGACATGAAGTCAACGTGACCACTTTATATCTGTACTTGCACACAGTATGAATTAAAGCAAAGAAATATCAAACAAACTTACTTTTATGAAGCACCATAGCTCAAAAATAACAGAAAAGATCAAATACCACAAAGTTGGGGACAGAAGAAACTTCTTTAACATAGCTGAAACAACATTGCCTCCACCCATTTCTAATGAAAACTAAACGCAGAGGGTGCCAGGGACTTCTGTGCTAGGAATCTGCAGTCAGAGATGACAGAGGATGGGGAAAGGAAAACAGTGCTATAGAAATGCAGAGACAGAAAACTGAGTCTAAAGGCTTTAAAGTGAAAGGTCTTGCAGGGAGAATATTATGGATATAGTCTGGTTTTATATCCTTCAAATGAAGGATTGCCTTACTTACAGCTTCCCCCAAAGTAGTAGCTTGAGATGAAGACATTTCTCCTGATTTAGGCCTTCCCAGCAGGGAAGATGAAATGGACTTCAGCTCCCTCAAGCACTGCTCCAGCCACAGGACAGGTTGGGGTTGCAGTGAGTGACCTACTCCCAGGCTTTCTTCGTCAGTGCCATAATTCCTACCTCCTTCTGTCTCATTTTCAAAAGCAGGGGAAGGACCTGCATCCCTGGAAGAGGTGCAGAGTTTCTCCTCTGTTCTTCCGATGACCTCATATGCGTGTGTGTGTGTGTTGGCACCTTGGGGCAAGTTCTGTTTCCATGGCCAGGATGTCCTTGGCTGCTGCAGGACCACCTGGGAGGGCACTGACTCATTCTGGATGAGATGCAGGTACCTGTCTGCTAGGAAGAAAATGGACCGCACTCATTAGCTAATTTCTCCTACGCAGGTCACAGAACAGCTGTCAGCTAATTACCTTCCTTGACTGGTAGCCTAAATTGAATTTGAACTACGAGTCCACAGGTAAAATGTTTTATAGTCTATTTCAAATCCCATGCCTTTTTTCCCTAAATTGTTGGGGTTGGGGAAGGGAGACAATGGAAAGTTTCCAAGTCTTCCTCTCCACAGATTATGAATTTTCGCCCCAGAAATTAATATTTTAATGTTGTTGTTTATTTGGAAATGATCCATGTATTTTTTTGTGATGAAATTAAGAGCTCAGAAATTGTGAGCTTGCTATGCTGTATAATACTTTTAAACTGTGGGACAATCTGCATTCATGTCATGCTGTGAATTGACAATATATGGGTACGTTAACTGACAGGAGGACACTGTCCTTGTAGTCTAGTACACTTATTTTATGTGAGCTCTGGCAAATACAGCAAGCAGACATTAAATGCTGCAGACATTCAAAATACCCGAAGTGCATTTTTCATCCAGTATTATTTTTCACAAATATGCTAAGGTGACAGGTTGTTTAATATACACTGAATAATATGGGTCATGGCATTTGCCAGCAAGTGAGAGAGCTCCACCACAAACATTTTCTTAGGTGCATTACTACTTAGTATTCACACCATTGCAATATTTACACTTCGTTTTTATATGGTGAATTACCAAGAGCTACACTGGGGCATTTATCTTAGCCCTACATAAGAGACTTCACAGAAAGAAAAGTGCCGAGATGCATCCCCAAATGGCACACACAGAAACTGTGTTTCTCTTCAAGGGTTGGAGGCTCTACTTTACATTTTTGGTGTCTGAATCCAAAAAGTGTTATGGGCGCAGAGGCTGTTAGCTACTCCGCCAACCCCAGCTGCCTCTGAATAGGAGCTCATAAACTCTCTGAATTCAGGAGTCAGTGTGCTGAGTTTAAAGCAGGTCAGCCTCACGTTTACCTGGACTTAGGTTTCTTACGTGTAGATCACTGAGCTAAATCATGGCCATTACTGTGGGGGCTAGAGGAGGCAGGGGCTCCTTATGCCTTCTCCTCTCCAGCTGTGTGGCTGTAACAAAAACTTGGCCTTGCAAGCCTAGGGTAATTTAAGGGACATGCACAAAAACACATTTGGGCAAGCATCTCAACATCAGCATTCTAGAGTTCTGGTTCATCACATTGACATACATATCCCCACATACCTATCTGTAAGTTCATCACCTTCTTATTCAATTGAAAGTAACTCACTAACCTGACCAGAATATTTTGAAGACTATAGAGAGAAGAAATAAAACACTTTCCATACCTCTATATTCTGGGTGTGTTTAACCGACACAAAGCAATTCTTATACTATCACCCATACAAGATGTTGCATTCACATCGCCATGAGCATTGCCATGAAGAGATGTCCTACCAGAGACAAAAGCAGCACAGACACGTTAACACTGTGCCTCACGCACACTAATAAGACCTGTCATTTGCCAGCACTAGCTAACACAGACTCTGCTTTGGGCTGACATAGCTGTATTGCTCTTGAGGACACTCAGAGCAGTCTGGGGATCTCTACAACAATGTTGCTCAATTCAGACGCAAAAAGAGACATGCAGTATCAGGCTCATCAAAATGTTACAGTCAGGATGTACAGAAGAACCCAGAGGTAGGCTGGGAAAATAAAAAGGTTATGTTGTTTTGTAAGCATGGTTCTGACTGGCACCATGTCAACAGACTCATCATTCATTAGACAAATAATTCAGAAGACCTGCCTCTTTAAAGTATTGTTTTCCATTTCTATTTTCTTCCATTCAATTTTACTAACATGATAGTTTGGTTCATATTCCCCTATGCCATCACAGCTCTAAATTTTCAAATTCAGTTCTCTGAAATCAACCCAGCGCTGGGATTTTGAATCTGGGTCATAGACAGCTTTTTAAACCCAATTTGCTTCTGACACAACATCCTTGAGATCGTCCGAAGACAAGCGATGAAATTTTTGTAATGCAAATTAAAACCTGATTTACTGAGCTTTATTCACCCTGTGACACAGTGCTGCACCACACACCTGCCAATCAGGATGCTGCCAAATGCTGATTTTGGAACCCAGCATCCCCATAATCAGCAGTGCTGAGAGTAACCAGCACAAAGCTCCTATCTTTTTCATGAGAAAGAAATGTCCTGTCCATCAGTGTTCAACTGAGTCCTACTGTTTGGAACTTGTAAAGTTTGACCCATTTAGGAGAGGGCAACAGAGTTCCCATGCTATGTGTTCTGCAAAGCAACCCTCCAAATGGAAATCACAGACATGTTGGTTTTTGTAGTCAGCATTTCATAGACACACACAAACACGGTGGCATCTATTACTTAACAATCCCACATTACGATGCCGAGATTAGTCCTCTAGTGGTTATTTTCTCTTAGAAATACTGAGAGAGTGGATCTGAAATGAGAAGAGTCTCTTCCACACACTGAGATAACTATGGGGGTTGTATTGCGTCTATCACAATCATTATCATCATCCTACCTAGGTCATCAGGGTTGTCAAAATACTTTCAAAAGAAGATGATCAAATAGCTTTTTTCTATTTCCTTATACTCCTTTTTTCCTTTTTCTTTCAAAAACTCCCCCCCTCTCATTTTTTTCTAATACCAATTAACAAGTAGGGCCACTGAGGCACAGAGAGTGAAATGATTTGTACCCCATTTGGTAGTAGAGGTGAGGTGACAAAGGTAAGAAGAGAATTAGGTCTCCTGGGTACCTGCTGGCCATGAGAAAGCATCACCACCCTCTCCCACATTTAAGTCAGGCCTACTTGCACAGTCCTAAAGCCTCTTGTTTTCCCTCTAACCTCTTCACGGTGAAGTCAGGATTTCTGTCCAAATTAGCATTTTGATTCTGGAGTTCTGAAATATCTGTCCTGACACATGGATGACAAGGAGCTGAAATAGCTTGGTATACATTTGGGGGGCAAACTGAAACCAAAAATTGTGACAATCCACTGGCGATTAAAATGTCTTTGTTGCTTTATGTGGTGGGTCCTGTTGGTGCTTGGGGAGACTAAAGCTGTCTGAATGCTTCTCTTCTACTTGAGAAGCTGGTTTGACTGGAATTGACTTTAGGCAATTCTGTCATGGCTTAGGTCGTCTTTCTATCTTGTATTTTCTATGCATAAACACACATATCCTTTGGTTTGTACATAGATTCCTCCAGGCTTGGCAATATTCTTTTACCCCTCTACCTACACATACACCTTTCCATCCAAATGCTATGAGGTCTTCTTCCTAAAGAGAATTACTTCTAAACATTGAATGTTGCCTTGCCTGTCCAGGTCATACATCTGATCCTCCATCTCTACTCCAAACATGTGTGTGAAATTATATGTTAGCTTTTGCAGAAGATGTACAGACATCTGTTAAATATGTCAGCTATAAATGCACCCTGGATTTTTCTCATTTTTACATAACTTTAATCTGAAGCAAAATCTCAGCTTTCTTCTAACATATAATTTTTCAAAAGAATTGTGAAAAGAATGAAAGTTTGTGGGTTTTGTCCTGAAATTAATTCTTGTGCCATATTTCCAACATTAGCCTTTGAACCTCTTCCAAGCTGCTATTAGTTACATGTTACAGGACATTTTTTCTCTTTTTTTTTTCTCTTGAAAAAAATAATAATTCTCTACATTGGAATTATAGAATTTACTATTACAGCATTTAATGTCCTCTAACACTTTTTACAACAACCCGGGCTCTCTAGCTCTGGGTTTCCTCAAGATTTCTGTTGCCCTGGAAGATCTGCCACTGTGAAGCATACATTTCTGAGCCTTCATAGGAGGGCCTGGACAAAGTCCCACTCCCTGCATTATTTTGGAGGTCAAGCCAGATCCCCAGTTCCCACTTGCAAGCTACATCTCTCTTAAAGGGGCTTACAGTGCTGTGGCTGGTAGAGCCTCTTCCCAACACACCTTTTCATCAAGACAACTCTACTGGTCTTGGGCACAAACACCGTGCTGCAGGAGGATGGCAGAGAGAGGGGGATGTTTCATTCTCATGGGTGCTGTCTTTCCAGTGTGGCTCTGCCTCAAAGTGAAGATGTGAAAGAGCAGCAGTCATGCTGTATGACCCAGAAAGAGAGCTTCAGAAAGGTGGGAAGGAGGAGGAAAGGCTCTGTAGGTGGGTAGGTTATATTCTATGCTCTGTCCTCCCTTCCAGCCCAAAGGGGCACCAGACATCTGAGAGAGAATAGAGACGAAGGTCTAAGCAGGAGGGTCTGAATGAGAGAGGCAAGCAAGTGACAGAAACCATAAGGGTGGGATCAAAGTGGTGTGGTATAGATGAGATGAGAGGAGGAGGAGGCAGGGATGAGCACTCAGCAGTGGAGCAGGGAAAGGACAGAGATCTCGAGTCTCAGCTAGCATAGAATGGGAACTGCTGTGCTAACTCTAGCTTTGCAGATGGAACCCCATCAGATCAGCACGTACCCTCATCACATAAAGCTATGAAGAACATCTGGAGATTGCCTGGGACTCTACTTTCCTATGTGTGGTGGACTGGCCAGCAGCCAGACACCCATGCAGCTGCTCCCTCATTCCTCCTCCTCAGCAAGACAGGGAGAGCAAACAGGATGAAAAAGCTCATGGTTCAAGTGTCACACTTTGAAAGTCCATTAAATCTTGCCTTTTTTCACAATTTTTTACATCTCTAGTCCCTTAAATATCTCTACTTCAAGAAACTGTACTACAAGTTGAAGTCTGCTCCTTTCTCTTCTTTCATTGGTGTGTGAAGGAATTGTCAAGGGTAAGGTCACAGGACTGCAGACTGACAGACACATAGTCCTCTCTCCATGGTTTCAGCTGGCTGGACATAAGCTCAAACCCTGTATTAGCAAGGTGTCATCTTGTGCCTTCTCATAACCACTCCTCCTCCTCTCCTGAAGACGTCTAGGCCCTTGCACAGTATCTAACTTCATTTCTGTCTGCATCAGTACAGACAGTTAAGCTTGACTAAAGTTAATGGAGATTTATATTAGTGGTACCGAGATCTGAATCAAATAATATTGACAGAACCAGGCCCAAAGGAAAGCCTGGAGGAACTGATAGGTTCCTCCAAGCAAGTGATAAAATTACTTGAAAAGTTCTGTTCCTTTGACAGATTTCTCATGCTGAATATGTTATTACCATATATAATTTCCTTCTTCTTTTGATAGAAACTTTGATATTCCATTTCAAGGTATAACTTTCAAACATTAGACTATGTTGAACTTGTAGGTTCCTGGAAGGATGACTGACACCAGCAATGAAAGATGGTAAATACTGTAATTATAATTCATAAATTAAATGTTACAGCTAGGAGATGCTTAAAAAATTAATATTGCTCTTAATTAACTTTCAGTAGGAAAGAATAAAATAGTTTATAAAAAGTTGTAACAGAAATTAATTTTTATTTTTTTTCTTCATAAATAAATGGCAAAATCAATTATCTTTGCAAAAAATGCAAGATTCATGTTTTTATCAATCGATGGAGATATGATTACACTGAAGAAACAATTAAAAATAGGACAGCAGATATAAACCAGCATTTTTTATTAGTTTTGCTAGAAGTATAATGAACAGCAGCACTGCAGAGCAAGTCCATGTTTAATCAGTCTTTTGTTTTGTCACAAAGTAGAGATTCAAATCCAAATAGAAGACATAAGTACTTATGTGCTTATTCGTACGTTTTCCTCAATGTTAGATAAACATCTGCTTGTGGCACCCTATCTGTGAAAGGTGTAGTTTATGAAAAAAGTTTATAAAGTGTTTTGCTGATCAAAAAACCCAAACCCAAACATTTTCTAAATAGAACAGTAAGTATTATCATTAAATTATTTATCTAGTTTCCATTGTCAACATTATGGGTGAGATTTCAAATGATCGTACATAACCTATCCATGGGATAAGAAAGTACACGAGCTCTTTTTTGGGGCCATTCAAACTTGACTGTCAGTGACATGATAGTCAATGAAGCCTTTGCACATGCTTACCCATGTCCACTCCATCCTACACAACCAGCATGCTTTGTTAGGGAACAGAAAGGCACAAAGCAAGGAATGGGCAAACAAAGCTCTCTCCTATTAAAGTCCTTTAAAACAGTGTATTTATTTTATAAATAATGGCTGGGGGATATATCCAAGAGAGCCTTCCTGAAAGAAAACCAAAATAATAGATCATCAAAGTTAGAGGTTGAAATTTTCCAGCTCCCTATAATTTGGCAAACTTCAACTGTTATTTCTGACTGCTAGAAGTAAATCATTAAGCCAATATTTATATACAGACTTTTGTTTCCCATTTAAGAAAATACATACACACTCAGAGTTTAGTTTCAGTCCACATATTTCAATATCTCCTTGTCTTATTTTCAAGGGTTGGCATCCAAGGGCTGTCATGCTGCTTCTTAATAATTTTGACATCTGGTCAGGTCATTTTTCAGGATTAAATGACATGCAGCTTTCACATTTTCCGTTTTCATTCTAGAAAAACTAATGCTGATGCTTTCCTTTCACATATGTATTTCCATATCAAGCTCACCATTGTTCCTGTTGAACTAAACCTCAATATTACTGGGACACATCACAATATGCATTATCACCCATGTCAGAAAAAAATAGTTTTGTTCTCAAGAAGGTTAGGTATGCACTGCTAAAAAAAAAAATTAAAAAATTATCAAATGCTTCCTGCATGAACATTGGAGCAAAAGCCCAACCTATATGCCTAGAAGACTGCAGGCTGAAGGTCTAAGCTTGGTCTTCTTCAAACATACTCATGCAGACATTTATGGGTAGTTTTATGAACTAATGCATTAGGCAAAAAAACATCCCCATGATTGACTGTTAGTCACAAATATGACCAGAACCACCATGGTTTTATAAACTGAGTCCGCTACTGGTGGTCAGGCCAGCTTATACACTTGAACCTTACCATAAAACTCAATTCATTAGTAGCAGCATTATAATCACTCAGTTCAGGCTGATATGGTCACATTTCCATACAAATACAACACTTTCAACAAAAAATGCACAATATATTTAGATATCATCTTAAGAGATTACAAAAAGAAATATGGATATGTATTTTAACCTGACTCTCATTAGTATTTCTGTGCAGGAAGCAGTTCGAGACCCTCCAAAGTGTTACCACTAAAACCAATTAGTATCCTTGCAGCGTGAGCTGCCATTCATCATGAGAAAACATCTGTGATCTATTCTTGTATAATTAGTATGCATTTGTAATGCTGTAGATACTTTTATTTCTGTGTAATTTTTATGCTAATGCCAATGGCAGGGAGAAAAAACTCCTCATTGCTCACTTTCTCCCCATGACTGAAACCTCTCCTCCAGCTCAGCTGAGAAGGGGACCAGCAACAAGGGAGGAGGGCTGTCTGGGTCTTCTTCAGCATGACAGCGAGATGTCCACGGGGCATAGGGGAGCCTTGGCCTCTTAACGCAGGGCCACGTTGCTGCTTGACAATCAGGGCAGTACAGAGACACTGGGCATCTTGACAACACATTTATGAATAAATCAGTTTGTTGCACTTTGGCAGTGGGGGTGGTTTGAATCTTTTTAAAGGAAGAACTTTTCTGTTTCTCAAGATTGATCTGTTTCTAAGAGGAGAACTTTGCCTATTAGAAGACTACGCAAATCCTAGTTTTCTTTTTAAAATGGTAATTACAGTCAGTGTAACTCATACCATTATTTGCACCGTGTGACATTATGTTAAATTATTTTTCAGTCGATTTATTGTTTGTTACTGATCTCTAGTGCCATTCAGAAACTCTTGAAAATAATTATTTGGGCTCTATTAAAATATTTCATTGAACAAAACCCCTGAAGTACTAGCTGATGACCACCAGCAGTATTTTAAACAGGAACAGGCTTGGGGCTTCAGAGTTTTGCTATTTTTAACATTACTGGAAGAAACTGGAACGAAGCTAATGATGAACAAGCTTTCTAATGCTTTCTAATCTTTTGAGTCAAAAGACAATGTAATACATTACTTTATACATAGGCACTGTTTTGAAAGGCTCTTGTCTGCTGTATTAAATTATCAAGAAGCTAGATTAACAGAATCACACCGAAGTGTTAGTTCATCTTCATGCCAATTCAGTGGGTTTTTTAAAAATTCTTAACACCTTAAGTCCTACTTCGATTGTTGTAAAACAAATTGAGGTTGTGTATATTTTACAGTGTAAAAGGTACCACTCTTGTTCTGACTTCCTTTCAACCAAGGAAATGCTGATGCCAAAATTCTTGAACAGAACTACATTAATTTGGATAAATCGGAGCCTTAGATGAGAACAGACTGCCTATTCCTGTTGGGACATCCATCTAGGAGGTGGGAAAAAAGAGAAAGAAAAAAAACCCAACCTTATTTTGGATTCAATTAATCCATTTTCAAAGTGGACAGAATCAATTTGAAAGGAGATACTTTTAGATTAGAATTAGGGTATCCACACTCCTTGTTAAAAAGCACTTCTCAAAAATCAGTAAGGAGAAGTAGTTTCTTAGAGTGGCAAAGTTTTGCAAGGAGTTGTGGGAAAAGTCAGTCATGCAAAGTCGGAAATTCCAGATAATGAATAATGCAGCAGCCAGTTTTAGCCTGGCATTTTTAATTCATCTCTGTTCAGCTGCTGCTGCAAGCCATTCTCACCCCCTGCTCTGAATGGCAGAAGATCAGAGAGTTAATGATATTACCAACATATATTACATTACAAAATTTCTGCTTCACAGCATGTTAGCTGTACCCATTTTAGGTTGTGCCTGTAACAAAATACAGCTTGAAAATAATGTTAGCAGATATAGTCATGGTTAAATTTCAAAATTAGAAGTGACCTGCAAATCTGAATCCTTCTGAACTGCATTCTAGATCAGCATGTTAAAGATGGACATGAACACTTTTTGCTATGACAAGATCAACTAAAATTAAAAAATTAAAGAGAATGAGATTTATTTGCCCTTATTTTCATGAAAACAAATAAAAGTATGTTTTATATAATTAAAATATGCTTGTGAATGGTTATATATATACTCATAAAGACAACACCTTCCATGTTAACTCACTGTTTACATAAAATGTCATGTGTACATATATAGTTAGCAAAGATGAAGTCAGTAATTTAATGTTGTGTTTTCTTCAGCATCACAAGAAAGTCTGGAAGAAACTGGATTGTTAAGGGAGCATATCAACAGAGCAGCGCCAAACATCATGAGATTGTGACTAATGCTCCATTTTACATCTTAAATATTTTTATCTTGTTGTTTGGTTTTTTTTGTGGTATCCAAAGTTAGGTTTCTGAGTGGGTGCTTCAGAGCCAATATAAGCCTGCATGCTTCACTGCAGTTTGAGAGCTCTCTTTTATCCACAAATCCCCTCCTACTGCCTCCTTCCCATCTCTTCAGTGCCTTAGCCTCTCATGAACTAGACTCTGTAAGTCATTTAACACCCTTCTTCAAGAAGGCTCAGACTCTATCAACCTTCACATGTAAAACAACAACAAGATGCCTCCTCCAGACACTCTACATAAGCAGTCTCATGAGCTAATCTCCTACCTCTGGGAATCTCAGAAAATGACTCATATCCTACTTTACCCCTCCTTTTTAGCTCTCTGACCCCTCTTTATACTTCTTTCTCTTCCTGCTCTTTTTACCTGACAATGAGTTCCATGGGGTGATGCTCACAAGTCAAGTTGCATACAAGGCTGTAAAATATACCCCCTCTCCCCAAGCTTGACAGGTCCTTCAGGACAAAAGTCCATCTCAGCAGACGACCATACATCACAACAACTCCATTGCAGTGGCAGGCAATCAATGAAAACACAATAATATCAATAAAATATGTATGAAGACTATGATGTTCACTGTTTTGGGGTTGCATCATTGATAAGATGTCAGTGACAAACCACCAGGAGTTGCCACAAAGCTGTGACACATTGATTTTCCAAAATCAAGGTCTCCAGCTGTATTTCTATTAAAAACAAAAGAAAACAGGCATTCTTCCTGTGCACCTGGAATATGTTGGCTAAGGAGTCAAGTAATTCAGAATTTGTGCTGCTTAATTTTAGCACTGCAAACTGCCTAAAGCTCCTGTAAAATAAGATCTCATTAGGGGCAAAATTGACAGTGAAGGTACTTTCTGCAGCTAAGTTTCCAAGCCAAAATGCTTGTATCTAAAAAGATGGGGGGAAGGGCAGGAGAAAGTGTGCTAAAAATATCTGACTGTGTTTTCTATATTGAAAAGGGTCTGCTTAATAGGAAACCCTGCAGCATGAGATTTAATCCTTCTCTGATGTGCAGCATCACCTAACATTTTAAGGTGTGAGATTTTAAGATGTAACCTTTCTTACTTTCTGAAAGATTTCCAGATTCACTGGAAACAAACCAATTTGTCTATGTACTGAAAGATACTAAAAGCTTCAAAATTGTATTTATAACTAGAGCCAACTTCTCGATGTTCTAGTTGTGAATGGAAGGAATGCAATTAGCATGTGAAAATTAAAAAGGGAATATAGCAGTGTAAGAATTTGACACCTTTGTCTGTGCTTGGTGATGATGTCTCTGCTGCTTTGGCAGAGTTGACTCTTGACTACATTTCAATGACATTCTGTTTGAAAATATCCTGTTTAACCATCTCCGTCTCTGTGCCATGAGGTTCACTCGGCTTCTAAGAAGAGTTGAGACATTCCTACCATCTCTGCCACATAGCCTTCCTTGGGCTGTGTCACAGGAGCAGAATAAAAGAAGACTTAGCAAATCAGGCTATCTCCCTGTTTCTTCACAGACATTATTTTATCCAAATATATATACAGATTATTATTTCTCATGCAGCAGCTTCCAGAAGGTAGCTCAGAATGAAAACATAAGTGAGAAAGAAGCTGCTTGATTTCAGCAGGGAGTGGTGGCAGGGGGTGGCAGTGGGGCAGGCAACAGACAGAGCTACTGTCATACAGGCTGACGTAGTTGAGACAAGCAAGCAAAAGAAGTCAACAAGTACCCTTAGTCTTGTTCTTTTGGGAGAACTGAGATGGATGAGACTGAATGATCTGTCTCTGTCAAAAAGTAGTGAAGAGCTTTCTTCCACAGGCAGTCATCCAACCTCCATTTCCCAAGTCCAGTCTAGTAGCATGCCCTCAAGTCAGTGTTGAACATTTACTCTATTTTAGTAAAACTTTCCAGGCTCAAAACACCATTTCAAGATCACATCTGTGATGCCAGCAGTCTTTAGTTGTTGAGTGTAAATACATCCTCAGCAGTCCTTTGATGGAAACACATCTACCACTAGATCTGAAACTCTGGAGCTGCAGAAGGATCTGGTACTTCAGGGACCCATACTCCCAACTAGCAGTGCAAGATTAGTGCCACAGTCAAGACAGAAAACGAGACATCTCTTTTAGAGAAAAAAATAGAAGAGTATGTATTAAATTGGTTCTTGTTTTTCAACACATGCTTTTTTTCTGCTAAGTTCTCTATGCCCTGTAAGTAAGACACACTGGTTGAAAGAAAAGGAAACTTGAAGGTGCCAGAGAAATACTGAATGACAGCAGTATGCTTAAAAAGCTTTCTTTCAAAGGAAGCTCATAAAATATGTAGCCCCCCTGTTCTTTACTTTCTAATCAGGCTTTCTGATATAATGAAAGTTCATCCAGAATGACACTTCCTCATTCATGTGATGCTTCTGGCAAGAAAAGGGAAAAATCAAATAATGGGAAAAGAAGATCAACTTAATCCATTTCAGCTTAACTGTGCAGGTGAACTCGGGAGAAAATGATATTAAATTGAAATCTGTGAAATTTTTGGCTCTTCAAAAAATCTCTTTTAGACAGCAAATATTTGTTGAAGATTGGCCTGTATTATTGATGCTGCTAATTAGCTAACAAAATACTATGGTTGTGCCGCTACATCTGACCCCTCTATCTGCTTAAAACATATATAACCATACCACTGTGCCCACTAATAATGTGATTTCATATCACATGCCCTATGTTATACGCTGTACAGCACTGCAGCACCTTCCTGTGCAAGCATCAGACAATGCCTGCCAATCTGCTAGCGAGACTGGTTGTCCTGGAGGCAATGGTTTGCAGAGCAGGCCAAATTTAGTCATGTATACAAGCATCACTTTCCTGACAGCTACAGGGAGATATTCAGGGCAATTAGAATGGTGTCATTAATGATAATCAAGGATTGACATCACCTCCTGCTCAACCCATGTTATTCAATATAAAAAGAAGCTCAATTAGTTCTGCATTCAGAGTTTGGGTTCACATCAAGTTGTGAAAGTGGCAATTAATTGGGGCTTCTCATTTTGGTAGGTTATGAAAAAAAGAGGAATTTGGGTAGTTGTTTTCACTTCTAATAAGAGCACATTTTAGTCTACGGTCAGAAGTGTGACATATGTTCTATCTCATGTTACAAAAATAATGATGCATCAAGTCATCTGAGATATACAGAGATGAGGGGGGGAAAAGGGAAAAGCAAGACAGACAGCTACAGGCCTGCTGTTGACATAGGATCATCTTCTTCTGTGCAGTCGTCACTAAAAAGCCCGGTTGCTAAATACCTTGAAAGAATAAAACCACATACTAAAAGAATTATTTCTTGTTTTGGATTGCAAAACAAAACTCTTTTGTATATCAGGCATTTAAAAGAACTGTTTTGATATTCAGGCAGTACCAAGCAGTAAGACAGCTTGTCAGTGCTTTCTTTATGAAATACTCATTTCTTAAAAAACTCCGCATTTCTTGTCGGTTAAAAGGAAAAAGGTTTAAATCAGCTTGTCTATTTTTGAAATGAAGATCAGCAAAAATCAAAGCAAAACAAAACAAGTGTTTTAACTGTTTCCAAGTTCTATTTATATATCTTCCTAGCAAAGAAATATTTTATCTTCTGAAGGAAATTCCGGGAAAGCCTGTATTATGAATAATTTTATCTTAAACCTGATACTACTAATTAGGCTTAATTTTGTTGGCTTACAGGCTGGACAGTGAAGATACATTAATTTTAAGTGTTAGGAAGACATCAGTGTCATTTCCCATTGCTTTCAGGGTAGCATGGCCTCAGGTGATCTTTTTTCTTTCCATACAGAGAACTCGGTATGTGGTGGTATTTGCACACCCAGAGGCAAAGTAATCTGCAGAGAGTTGTCTGATTGTACCATACTTCCTGAAGTGGGCAGATAACCCGAGTAGCAGGCTAATATGTAGTTATCCAAATGAAGTACTGCAGACCTGACTCCAAATGAAATTCTCAGCACCTTACTCCATGAAATCAATGAGGCTATTTGCAGAGTAAGAGTATAGGCAGACAAGCAAGTTTCTGTCGGGCGAATTGCTCTGCCGGCTAAAATGCTTGGAGGAGGAATCAGCATGAGGTCGCTGATGCACTCTGAGCAAATTGGTCGAGTGCTCATTCTTTATCAAAATGTTTTTGGCGGTGACTCACACATTTATTTAGAAATACAGTATCTGCTCTTTAATTCATTGACACTGGTGTTCAGAGCAGCACTGTCAAAGTCAGTAGGGTTACACGAGTATGAGAAGGGAATTAGGCCAGCGATATTTCTGAACGAAAGCGATCGCTAAGACTAAACAAATACAGCATCCTGCACAAAAGGCTGCTTGGGAAAATATTTTTAGAAGCTTGCAGATCTGCTGCCTATCAAGTGACTCGCTCCGCTGAGGTACCCGTTGAACCGCTTGCTTTACTGTAGGTCAGATCTGTCTTGAAAGGCCAGGTCTGACAGGCTGGCTGCTAATGCCAAGCCAAGGAATGGAAATCTGTGGGGCATTCTCTAGTTCCTGTAGACTGATGACCTTTCTGAAGCCTAATACAACATACAATATATTGATGTTTTGGGGTTGCTCGCTATGATTGTGTGCTGCCCATTTGTAAATTTGTATGTTAACTATTTTGCTTGCTAAGTATGTTATATGGTATTTTGGTATGACAGCTGTAGTATGATGTGAAGTACAGCAATATGAAATAATGTTATCCGTTATGAAATTAGCATAGAAGCTGGCAAACAAAAGGAAAGGAGAAAAACTTGGAATTTATTTCAATTTTATCACAGTCTTCAAGTGAAATGTTCAATAAAGAGACAAATTTCTCAGGCTGCTAATGTGCTTTTATAACAACAATACTCCTATAGCTTCCATCAGTCCTTGTTTGCTCATGGAAAATCTTTCCTTTCATCATAGCTTAGGGTATGAGATAGCAAAAAAAAGAAGTCCAAATGTCTCCTTTGCAGCTTTGAGCTGATAAATCCACATGACAGCATCGTGCTGTGCAAGCATTTGAAAATAGTGTAGCCATCCACATGTGGAAGTGCATTTATGTGAAGGTTATAAACCTTCTAATCTACCCAAAGGTAATTAAATCAAGCATACTGCTGGGAAACATGGCCATGTTACTTTTGAGCTGGGCTGGCATGTACAGACACACTGCAGGTACCAGCAGAGTGATCTCACTATTTCTGGTTCTGGGCTATTTTCAGTGTCCAAAATCTTATTTCTTCCTGTTTATGAATTTTGAGAAGAAAAGTAGTATCATTTATGGCAAGCCAGAAGCACGGCTAGCAGCCAAGAGGGTGCTGGAAGGAGTAAGCCAACAAGAAGAAAAGAACCCTTTGGTTCTGTAGCCTGAAGCTTCACTGGCATTACTAATTTCTGCCAAGCAGAAGGCTTAACTCTAGAGAACATCTCACATAACTATCACCATATTTCTTCCACTGCTGCTACAGCTGCATGACATTGCACTAGGATAGCACAAAACACAACTAAGCAAAAGCCTGTTCTACCTGAGGATTAACCTCTGTTGTTAACCAGATATTCACTGAGTCTCACAGAACAGTAATTTTGAGCTTCTAATTCTCCCTCATGACCATTGCTATGATTCAATCAAATCCATCCCTCCTAAGACAGAATAACCTCCCTGAAGATGGGTACCCTGCATCCCCAGAGATGCAGCAGTACTGGCAAAAATGACTGTAAGAGGACAAAGGGGTGTTGTATATTGCACAAAGGTTTATACCAGTGGATGGAAGTTGAGAACATCATTCCCAAAATAAAACATCAATCTTAGAAAATGCTTTGTTTTCATCTGACCTACAGAAAGAACACAATGTCAAATACATGAAAATCAAATAAGATATTTTCTTTATGAATATTTTCTGCACTAGTCTTTTTATCACAATCAAATCCCTGTCTGGAAGAAAACATGTACGTCAAAAGTTTTGGAATATCCACCAGAAGGGAAATGTTCCTTTTCATTCAGTACCAAGTCACTGTAAGCTTAATATACAATGAGGAATTATTTTTTTATCTGCAGCGAGTAGTCTCTACAGTTACGGAATTCGGAATTTTTCCCTGCTGAGTTTACACAAATGATATCACTTACTCAGTTTAGCTTTCAAAGCGAACAGTTTTCCTGAGTTGGCACTTCCTGGTACAGATTTGCAAATGCCACTTTCTAACATCCACTATACTATTATGTATTAAAAGAGCCCATCCCAAATGCACTCTAGCAATATAAGTGTATCAGCTTTTGCATCTGTCACTTATATATGATGTTGTGGGTCCTAGGCCTGCTCTGGCACAGAAATCAGTGCCTCTGATTTTTTAATTTTTTTTTTCTTGTTTGTTCCTAACAAACAAGAAAGTCAAAGAATAATTAAAGCGCAGACCAGAACAAAAATAACCTCACAGTAAACAAGTGTGCTTGAGCAATATAAATGATAATTTATTTTACAAGCAGAGATTAAAAGAGCTTGGCTTGTTCAGCTTCTCAAAACAATAGCTAAGAAGGGATATGACTGTTCCCTATAAATATATCTGGGTATGTAAACATGAAGGGAGAGAAAAACTACTTCAGCAACCAGTAAAATATTGGCACAAGGACAAATGAGTATAAACAAGCCATGAATTAATTATGGTTAGAAATTAGGATAAGTACCTGAAAGTAGAAGAACTTGTGCTTTCAGGCTGATTTATTAAAAAAATAAGCCACCTAGTTGCTCTGTATTAAGCCTGAAAAGGAGTATCGTGGATTTATGTCTCTTACTAAAGTGCATGTGTAGGAATGCAAGACCATGTGTATATCCTGACATGCATCCCATAACAATTACTAGAGTGCTATAAAGGTTTGCTTCATTCTGCTTGTGAAAAGAAAAAAACAAGTTAATATCCTTATGCCATCTGGTTTTTTATAGAACTAATTTTAGGTTCTGTGGGGTTAGACTCTTATTAACCTTCCTATAGTGGAAGAGGATGAACAAGGAGCCTGGCCCCAGACTCCTACACCGTAAGAATACCACTCTGTCCACATAGTTCCCCAAAACTGAAAGCACTCCTTTTGCCAAGGGAGAAAACATGCTCCGACTCAAAAAATAAAACAGTAAAAATTTTACTGTGGCACACCCGAGAGGTTTTAGAGACATTGTGCTCCCCCAAGGTAGTGCAAGTCCTTGTTTCCCCTACCATGAAGCATGTTTGAGCTTTTTTTTTAACAGCTATAGAATTTTTTTTTAAACAAATATTTCTCAAGCTTGATTCTTTATTCCCCACCCACTTGTAAACTGTCTGTAAATTGATTTTTAAAATGACTGAGTTCATCCTATACTTCAAATTATTCACAAGCGTGTCCAATAAATAATTCTGTTCTGCAGACTGTTTGTAAAATGCATATTTATCTGGAATTGAAAATTCATGCTATGCAGCTAATTAGCTTTCACAGAGGGCTTAAGCAGGCCTGAAGGGTGCCTAGGGCTTGTGCTAGCTCTCGGCACAGGGATGCATTTCCCCTAACTGAATTTACATTTCTAAATTTCTTGGACCATTTTATCTAGAAATCAAATCATGCCCCCCTACACCACCCCCGGCTTCCTACTTGGATCTCTGTACAATATTTGTTTGTTTTGATCAAGTCTCTCTTAGAATAATGAAATACACTCATGCTCCCTCACTAAGTTAAAGCATACTTAAAACTGTATCTTAAATTCAGTTTAGAAACAAGTTAGCCAGCAAAAAAAAGGAATAAAGTACGTGTCTTCCACACAGATTTCTTGTTAGAAGTTAATCTTTGAATTTTCTCCAGTGAATTTGATTTTCTCCATACTTACCACTTTTAGCTTATTTTTTTATTATTGTTTCTGCATGCGCTGTGCATTGTTAAACTGTACAACATCTAGACTTCTTCAATTGCAAAAAGACTTAGCCACTATTTACCATGACTAGTATTCTTCCAATACCAATTCCATTTATGGATAATAACATATTAGGGTACAATGAAAATGTAAGATAAATAATTTATAAAAAATTAAGGAAATTTGTTCAATTCCATAATCTCACATATCACTCATAACCTTCAGATAAAAATCCTCTTTTTTTGCCTGCTAGGAGATATTACGCATCATATAAGAATTATTTTTGACTCATCTCTCCCTCATCATGTTCATAAGTAACTAGAAAATTCATTTGTCAACATCTGTCACTTTTCAAGAAAATACATGTACTTTCAATTGTCAAAGCCCTGCTAAAACAATTTTGGCTGCAATATTTTTGAAGAGTGTTGGATGGTCTTTGAGTGGAAAGCTCTGGGACCTTTCAGATCTTCCAAATGTGTTATACTTTTCAGAGTGCCAGTACTGGGGAAATTTGGGTGACAATATTGAAACAGACCTCCCCTGCATTGGACTTTGGACAAGCTTTAAAATTACTGACCGATATTTAGAAGTATCTGTGCTCAGTTGTGCATACAAGGATGAACTGTTAGTGTTCAGAGAAATCAGAGGTTCTGTCAAACAAATAGCCACATATGCATCTAACTAATCTAATGAAAGCTATTAAAATTACATTTAAAAGAAAATAAACCACCTTTCAGATCAAGTGAGCCTATCTCAAAACACATTGCTATTAAATCTTAATTTGGCCTTAGTAACAAGAGTAGGACCAGAGAAACTGAGAAATCTGTAGGTATATCTAGATTTAAAAACACCTTTTCAGCAGGGCATGTTTATTGATATTCCTAGAAGTACTGGGCTGTTTTCGAAAACATTACTTTTCAAGACAGAATTGCTGACTAGCAAATCTCATTTAGTCTCACCTAGCATTAAATACCTGCTTCCAACAGTGGCACTTTAAGGAATGATTCACAACGTAGAAGCTTAGATCATCCGAATGATGTAATTACTGAGAAAGGGGATGGCAGGTAGAGAGCATCAGGTCTCCAACTTGTTTTATTTCTGGAGCTGATGAAAGCTGCAATTTATTACTTAGTTAAACCTGGCAAATTAATGATGTAACAAATCAGAAATTCTGTACACTGCATCAAAGTCACAACCAACTTATTCAGCTCCCTCATCTATTAAATCAAATCTATAACTCAGCAAACCACACCACTACTGAAAAGCGTTCCACGATCAACCACACTGAGATACTGGTCAGTATCGCCATCCCAGCCATGGTCTTCACTGTACTGAAGTCATGCAGGGCAGCTCTGACAGTACAATACTTTACAGGTACTTATGAGATGCTTTGGTGTAAACATACTCTCCCTATAAACATGCTCCATAAGTATGCACCATTTAGCATAAATATGCACCATTCCTAGGCCAGTCTCTGGAGATAAAAAACTCCCATCAATGGGTACTCTGTATCTGAGAATATTGATTGTGAGTCCCAGGAAATCTACAGTTTGAAACCAAATTTTAGAATACATCACCATGAGGTATCAGAAAATGCTATAAAATGTATTTCTACAGATTAAGCTATCTTCTGTATAGTACATGTTTGTTCCGTTTGATGCAGAAAGATTTTAAACTAGCTGGGTAAGTTAGAGAAGCCAATATTCCTTTTGCACATACATACAGGCAATGATCCTCATGTGAATGATTGGATTTTTTTTCCCTTGAGTTAGTTCAGGGAGTTTGTTATGGACCAGGTGAATATGAGGCTCATCTGCACCCAGACATTAATACCTAAGCATGTATAAAAGGTAGATGTAGATATTGGAATAAAAGGAACAGTGAGAGGACAAAGATGGCAGAAAGATGGCAGAAAGAAGGCAGAAATAATGGAATTTCTGGCCACTTAACCATACAAGAACAAGCAAAACATTAGTTAAATTCTTCATGAGTCCTTGCAGGGCTGTGACCTGCACTGCACTGTCAGAGTGGGAGCCGGACCTCCCAGAGTAACGATGACATCTCAATGTATGATCGTTCTCGTTTATTAAGCAGACTTACAAGACTTTTATAGTCAAGGTTTTGGTCACGAACAAAGCATGCAGCGATTACATATAGCTGATTGGTTGCTGTCCATGCGCTCTGACGTATGGACAGTACGCCTACTTGCGGTTAGCGAGTCTGGCTCTTATCTTCCTTAAAGTTGTTTTGCAGGGTCGGGTTACCCTTGTTCATACGCTGAGTTGGTCACGTCGACAAGATCATGGCCGTGCTGGGAGAGCCAGCACTCCACACTGCACCTGCCACTGGTGCCTTTATTCAGAGGTGGAAGGAAAGCATGATTGCAGTACAAGAGAAATAGCAAAAGAAAGGAACTCCCCAGCTGGACTATCTTGAGGAATATGGGTAGATCCAAGCATTTTGCAGGTGTTGGAACAAAGCAGCATACAACCAGGTTTGTGACAAAAGAAGGTCTCAACCAAATTTTTTCCTTAAGAATGAAATGCCTGAAAAGTATTCACGCTCCGGATAACTTCACTGTGTCCTTAGAGAATACAGCACGAAATGCTTAGCCTGGAGTTTCACAAACTGTTAAGTTTCTTATGTGTAGACACTAATTCAGAATCCACACAGGAGGAGCTCCAGTATCCCAAAAGCATAAAGTGTTTCTGCGAGTTGGTGACTCTACCTGTTGAGACTAATTGACCAGGAATGAGTCCCACTTCATTCCTCTGCCCTGTATCTTGGGGAAATAGCCTACAATGAAACTCATTTTCAGAACACACTAACTCTCTTTGTATATTAAAAAAATTACATGTTTCTGCCTACGAGCTCTGGACTGCTTTTGGATCGCAGCGCTGTCTGGGCTGGGGCCATGCCTAGCTGTAAGCAAAAACACACCATCACCATCAAAGCAGAGGGACCATCAGGATAAAATGAAAGGACAGATCTGCTGTGAGAGGAAGTAATTTTCAGTGGTGAAGAAAAACATGATGTCACAGCTCAGTGTATCCATAAGGGAAGGTGCTGAGGGAAAAAGCAAGCAATGTTTTCTTTCTTTGGGAACACAACCTGACAGAACCTCATAGCAGTCATCCCTGCAAACTGAGCTCCAGAAGAACAATTTCCAGGATTTCCAGTTAGGTGCAATGTTAATACTGTGGGTTTAGTCTGATTCTTAATTTTTTATTTGGACTTATGGACAGGCAATTAATTTAAATTAGGTGGTATCAGAAGGGATGCTGTTGTAGCAGATTTCTCATCTGTTAATTTAGCAGCAATGGTATCCAGTCAAGTTTATTTTAATTTATGGGCATATTCAGTCTTCTGCTCAGAGTGAAGAGCAAATGTGGAATTGATCAGGCTTTTTCAATATCAACTTTCTTTCTGCTTTTAGTTTTGCAGCATTTGCTTCCAAATGTCTGGCACACAAACACAGTTGAAATGAATGGCAGAAGCAGCAAAATTCCCAGACTGTTAAAACTGATCAAATCCTGAGTACCCTGGATATTGCTAGAACATCTTTCCCTTTACTAATGAGCTTCCCATGGTCTACAGGCAGGGAACTTTTTTAATTTGAGTATTCCTTTGAATAAGTTTATTCTCCCAGCTACAAGAATATGTTCTACTATTCGAAATGTACTTAACTTTCTTTCAAAACTACATATCATTTCAGAAAAAGGGTAACATTAGAGATGAAATGTGGATAGCACTATCATATTAGTTTTGTGGAGAGCCACATCTGTCTCGGAGGGTTTGGTCTACTTCTGAACAAAGTACCTTACCTCAACACCCCTGCCCAAAAGACTTTTTCTTAATTCACTCCAGCAACCTCAGCAGACAATAAAAGCCTTACATGAGCAGCCTTCTATATTAAGAAAGGATCTTCCTGACTTGCCCTTCATTTTTTAAATCTTATGTTATTGGATCCTGCCTGTGGAACAGGTGCAACATTCCCCAGACCTCTGACTCCCCTTTACTGACCAGGACCGCTGAGTTGTCCTGCACACATCTTACATCTCCTCATATGAAGAATATGGCCTTTGATAGAATAAAATCAGGAGCCTTCCACAATTTAACACATACAAAATAAAATCTGTCAAAAGAACAGCACTGAGATTGCAAAACTAATCCTTTCAAGATAAAGTGCCATGTTAATGCAGCCCACCAAGGCTGTTTATGCCATGAACATAAAAATGAACACACCGTGGACATAAATTCCTCTTTCCCACAGGAATTGTGACCGCATTCCCCAAGCCACTGCTTCCTGTGCTGTCAGTTTGCTGTACCACCACTGCTCATCATGTGGCTGCATGCAATGCATGCACCCAACTTCTCACACTCTGGTTTCTGCAGTGCTTGTTACTGAATTGCCCCAGAGCTTTACAAGTACTGGTAAGCCTGCCTGTGTCAGCAGGGAGCATCACTAACTCTTTTGGGCTCGGCTTCCCCCAGGCCAAGGCTGCCGAGGAACAGAAACACAGGACACAGTTGCAGTGATTGTGGAATTAACAGATTACAGCTAATGAACCCAGATTGATCCTATAAACTCCAACACAACTTTAGTCAAGCATATAGGCCAGGACCACATCTGCTATTTAGGTAAATGGAGACAAAGCTAAGAGAGAGTCAGGAATTTGTGAAGCATGAATTGAGCAGGAAGTTGCCCGCTTCCCATGAAATGCTACATACCAGGCATCTGTAGCCTCTCAGTGTTACTGGAACCTAGGCCCTTGATTAAGTACTGCATGGCAAGTAACCTCTCAGTAGTCAGGAGTATATTTTCTGAGTTTTCTGCTTAAGAAGAATTGTTAGCTAGGGTGGGTACATCTTTACAGCATGTATGTAGCATCTCACATGTGCAAACAAATACATAGGACAAGTTCTTACCATCACATTTCTCAACTTGGATATCTCAGTTGTACCTATGTTCCATGTTAGGCCCAAAGCTTTATTTATGATCTTACCTTTAAGACCTTGAGATATGAACTGTCTTCTAGAATTGAGCTGAGACTTACCTCTTTGTCAGATCACTTGCTCATGTATTTGAAGATGTTCAGCATTGTACTTCCAGGTAGTTAGGGCCGCTGCAGGAGTGGCAAGAATAAACTGTAGTAACTCAGAAAGAAAGAGAGAAATGAGACCGTAGGAAAGAGGCTCGAAATCTCATCACCAGTCCTGACTGGAGTTTAGGAGAACTTTAGGGCCACACATCGTGCCTGCAAAGAAAAAGAACAAACAGATATTCAGAGTAACCATTTGTCCAAACTGAACTCCTTTAACAGGAAGACTGACTTAAGAAAAGCAGAATTAAACTCTTCCTATGGCTTTTACTCTGCCCCACAGGCAGCAGAATACCAAAACCCAATCTGGGAATTCTAACACTTCCTGTAAAGAAGCTTTTTGATTTTATAGGAAGGCAACAAAGATATCACAGCAAATTGATATGGTTTTGGGGCATTACCTGTAACCTTTTGTGCTATTTTGGTCTTTACTAGAGAAGTTGAGCATGCCACTTAAATTGACTAAGATTTATTATATTCTCCTAGCAATTTCTTTAATGTGCCTTCACAGCATGATGCAAAAATTGAATAGGCAGAAAAGTCTGCTCCAGAGCTGCATGCAAACAGATGTTTTGCAGTATCTTTCCAAACCTCTTTTCCCTGGTGGAAATATCAAAGCTGCAATGTCCACTCAATGAGACAGTCAAAGTCACCTCTCATCAGCAAAGACAGCAGGACAGAGTTTTCATAAAGCAGGTCCACTAATAATATTAACCCCAAATTAGGCTCTTGGGTAGCAATGCAAATAAACAAGTGAATATGAGCACTAGGGAAACAGAATTCCAAAATCACGACCCATTTCTGGTCAGAGAGAGAGATCTCCACCCAGGATAAGTTATAATTATAAGCAAAGTTAAGAGAGTTTGTTCTGTGTTTTCACTCAGCTCATTAGCATTCAGGAAGGAAATGTTCTAAAAAGCACTAAATCACCTAAAGGACTAATGTTTAAAAAAGTATTTTAGCCTACACTACTTAATGGTCCAACCTGTTTTGAAAAATACATACTGTACTTCAACATTACATATGTACTGCCCAAATAATTCACTGATCCTCTGTATCAGTGGTGGGAGGGATACATTCTATACAAAAGGATGCATACGAATGCATTTGTTTGACAGAGATATTAGATATGCTAATAAGCTTAGAGGGAAGAGAAGGTATGCTTCTCTTAAATGACAGCTTATATAGGGAAATCACATGGTTAAAAATGGTCCTTCAGTGAAGTACTGAAATTACAAATCAAATAAACAAGAAACGATTCATTACATTCCTTGTTCGTAAGAAAAATTTGCTATCCAAGTTAGGTATCAAATAGATGATGGCTATACTTAGTTCGCCAAATATTTGGAAATATTTCTTCTGTGCCTTTTAAACTGGTTTTGGGAAATGAAATCATAATGTGAGTGTTACTTAGAAGCTCTGTTATATATCATACAATTGTTCTGCAGTGGCCTTATTTTATTAATGTATTGTACTTAGTATTTCAAAAGAAACCTACGACATAGAAAAAACCCATCTGTCAAACTCCCAACTCTTCAATGCACAAACGAGGACAGTAGAGCACACAGCACAAAATAAAAAGCAAGAAAAATAGTAGATATACTGTATTTCACAAAGGTTCTTGAGATATTGAATACATACAGTAAAGGAATAAAAAAGAATTCCTTTGTGACATATGCTGCTTAGTTTTATAACCTCTGTAATGCTGGAAATACTTTTTCTCTGTCTCTGAATTAACAGAAGTATTGTTCCTTGTACTTTTTCTCTTTTCCCTAGACAAGTTTAAGATGAAAATTAATAGCTAAGGAAAATCTGCATATGAATTTATGGTAGGCTACAACAAATGACAGCCTGTACAACTCACAGGAGGGTCAGATCTAATACAAATGTGCTCCCACCAGAGCTAACCAGCGATGGCAGAGGCAGTAAGACAGAGAGCCTTTCACATCTAATTCAGGTTATTTCCGCTGCAGTGCTGTATGGCTTTATCCCTAAGATAATTTCATGAGGATTTATAGAGTTCAATAGGAATGATACCTGGGGGAGTATTCTTTTCAAATTTAACCACTCAGGTGCATTTTTTAAAAAAAGACAGGCTTCTCAGAAAATGCAACCTTAAATGGAGATGCTGCACACACTATAAAACTGCCTTCTAGAGCTAAGTGAAACTTTGATCTGAAGATTAAACCTCTGCATTACATTCTCTCTGAAATCAAATAAAAAGTAAAAAAAAATCCTCCTAGTGCATGGTACTATACAAATACAGACCAGAGGGAAAAAAAAATTACAATATTCTGGTGTTTTAAGACTGCAGTATTATGTTGACTAAAACTGGGCAACTAAAAACCTTGGTACAGTTATTCAAAATATATTGTTACCTTTCCAAGTTATTAAGTGTTCAAAAAGATATATCAGACAGTCTTAGAAGCACACTAAGCTGCTTTAGGTTATCTCTAGAGGTAACTGAAAGATAAATGTTAATATTTTAGCACATGTACACATGTAAACAAATTTATCTTTGGATATTAAAAGCATTATATTTGAACAAAAAAAGAACTTGAAAGCAGACGATTCACTGGTTTTGAATGTATTTAATACTGATTTTATTTGCTAGGCAATGTACTTGATTCACTAGTTTTTGTACTTTGTTTACCAGATGGTAATTTTGATTCTGTATATGAGGTACATACCATGGTAGGTGAAATGGCTGACAAACAGGGAATTGAACTGAATAGGAAGTATATTTCATTTCACAGTTGTCTTTCTATTTAAAATATTCTTGTTTAAGGTGGGAAAAAAAGCGTTTTAACATGGCCTGTTGATTTCACCACTAGCTCTCCTTTCCCAATACTATAATGTACAGTAAATATTTTAATTACAATATGTTACTTCAGATTTTGTCTGTTTTAATGTCTTATGCATTCAATGCAATTTTAAATTTCTGAACCAAGCATCATTTCCTCCCCTTGATTCTCCATCCTGACTTTCCTACACAGAGGCATCTTCCCAGTTTGCTCTCCTTCTATGCCAGGCACCTTGACTAGAGACAGCTCCCTCATCTCCAGTGTCAGTGACCAATGTTTTTCTTCTCATCCAGGTTACACCTCTGATTTTCTTCTCCTGTTCATACTCCCTTCTATTTAGGAGAAGCTATTTCAATTGTTGTATACCTTGACCTTTCTCCTTCTTTACTGACTGTTTCATACAAGTCTCACCATCACTCTGTATTGAATCCTCTGGGCTATTTTTTTTTCCTTCACTGCCCTGTTTAGCCATCATTTTTTTCTAAATTTCTTATAATTTCTGCTTTTACCACATGTTCTCATTATTTGTATCAGTAAACTCTGCTTTTGCTGATACCAGCCCTGACCTTGCATCTGCTACCCTACTTTTGCCTCTAGATTCACAGACACTTCCCTGGACTCCTTGTGCTCATCCTCCATCTCAGTCAAATGACTCAAAGAGGAGTAAAGCACGAACCATAAATTTCACAACAGATAATTCTCACTATAGTTCTTCTCCTTGAAGCTAAATAGGCTTGTGTTCATTTCTTTCTTCATCAGTGTAAGAGTTTAAACTTGGAGTTAGATGTACCTGCATCCCACCTCAATGAAAGGGAAGGAAATGGGGCTTGGGTTGGTCTGGCAGAGTGGCTGTAGTGGCTAGGACTACAGAGAAAGGAGGAGTCCTAAGAGAAAAACTGGTCAAAATAAGAGAAAAACAAAACCATCAGTGCAGAAAATCTCATTTATGAGGTATCTCTGAAGTGAAATTGGGTCGAATGCCACAAACACTAAAGCTGCAACAAGAGGACATGGACTGGGAGGGCATCTCTCCACTGGAACAGCAGGAGGGCACAAGCTGATTTATAAGCCCAGAAGCAGCATAAAACATAACAAAATGTTTGCAAGTAAACAACAGTGAAAGATTAAATATTTCCTTTAACCTTCTCAAACTGTATTAACATGGTTGCTGACAGAAATCACACTGCCTAAAGTGGACTAGGTCACTTCAGGCCATCTCATGAGCCAAATACCACATTTCCCAAGTTGTTTCAATACTACAAAAGTGTTCATATTCTGATGATATCAGATTTACCTCTGAACCAGAAAAAAGTAAAATGTTTGAAAGAGCAATGGCACTGTTTGAAGCATATGGCTCTGGGAAACCTGAGGCAACCCTGGGAGAGAGTGAAAAAGCAGTGGAGACGAGAAGTGCATGCAGTTATTGTAGCCTAGCACACAAAAACTGTTTAAGAAGCCAAGTAAAAGTTACAGCAGAGGTGCCTGGAGGTTACAACAGGAGCCTTGACTCTGGAAAATATATTTTCCATGAAGTTCCAAGAGCAAATATCATGAGTTGGAGGCCAAACAAAACCCATGAGAAGAAAAAGTAGAAAATGAGCTCAAAAGAGATGGAGATATGGTCCTTTAAGGTCAAATGATGTATTTGTACTGCCTGCAATCCCATCTACACTATCATTTCATGGAGGGACAAAAATAAAACGTTTCACTAGGTAATATGAGAAGGAATCTGAAAAATGCCTCAGATCCAGGGTTTCAAAGGTATCTATAGACAGAATAGATACATTTAAAAAAATCAGGAATAAGTGCTTTTCATATCTCCCTTTGAAATCTGTATGTGCCATATGGGTGATTTTCAGTCTCACTAAAAGCCCAGCTATGGTTTTAAGTATTGAAGTACCTTGGAGAAAATGGGCTCTGTTTAGAATAAAATGCAATTTCTCATGTTCATGGATTAGCAATTAAAATACTTCCTGCACTGAAACAAAGACTGTTAGGGTTAAAAGCACAGTTTAAAATAGTATTATATTCCAGCTGTAGGATTCTGTGTAAATAAACAGAACCCTGAAGCAATTCAATAGAAGAAATAAAAAAAATACATTTTATCTAGTTATAGTCTATTATGTAGAATTATGCAAGGTGATAGTGGAATTATAAAAAATGAATTTTTGCATATTCTAACCCTTGGAATTCCGTGTTCATTCAATCATGCACATGGTCTACATGAGGAATAGGCCTCCATTTTCATAATTTTGTGATATATTTTTCATAATTATGACTTCTAACAGATGACAGTTGATGACAGTTTTGAAGGTTAATACTGTCAGAGGAAGATATATCATGCCAGATCCAGCAACTCGAGAGGGCCAAAGCTTCTGCCACTCCATGCTTCTAGGTCCAGCTAGCGGTGATGCTGAAAGTGTGTTCCCACCAGGCACATGTGCACAGAGAGCATATATACACCACGTATATACATATATAAGTGGGTGGCCACACAGAGCACAGATCCTTGGAGCACTCACAGAAAAACAAACTGACCAGCATAATTACCAGCCCACTACTTAAATGCAATCAGAGCTTTTATCCCTTTAACCTTTTATTTTCCCATACCTGTTCCTCCCCAAATAACCTAAACACCTCCCAGAGGTTCCTCCATAAACATCCAATAATAAATTCTGTGCAACCCCAAATGACGTTTCCCCTGCATCCCATAATGTGTCCCAAACTCCAGGAATGGGCCTGGGAGCAGCTGTCAGGGTATTTTTTGGGCTTCCCCTCCTGCCATTGTCTCTCTGAGCTCCTTTGTGGGTGTACAGAAGAGCTTTTATCACATAACCTTACAGATACTTTAAATAAATCTGTAATGTGAAATGCAATTATATTTGACAACACCACTACAAAGATCCAGTAAAGACCTCTCTACAGATAAAAAGTCACATCTACAGTGACTGCAAAATTATTTGTTTATTAATATTCTAAAAAGTGGCTATATGAAGAAGTATTTAAATTGTCACAAATTTAAACAGATGTTATGTATGTTCACACATGCATATTACTGTTGTATCACTGGGAGGCTTTATTATTGTGCTACCTTGACACAGCAATGGCACTATGCTGTGGTGTGCCTGTTTGCAGAAATTCACATTTGAGATTACCACTCTCAGCACACACAAAAACATGGCAGCCAGGTAGACACATCTGCATCTTAAATACTGCTCTTCCATATTTCTGATTAATGAATTGCACTTTAGTGTTCACTCTATCAACTACCTAAAGTTTAAACCTGCTATCAAATCAATAAAGCCCTTCCAGTGTTCATTATTCAACTCTCAAATGCTTTTCCTTCCTTATCCTTAGGTATATTAAGCACTTTGGAGAAGTGCTGTAAAGACTCTAGCATAAGACAAAATTACTTGTCAAAGTTTATGTTTAAATTACCTTTCTTTACAATACAAAGTTAAATTCCTCAGAGTTGCCAAAGGCCAATTAATAGTATGAATTAATTCAAATAATTTATGTGTCTGAGTTAGAACGCCCAACTCCCCTACAGATTTTAGAATCACGTATACAAATTCATAATTAAGCGGTTACCATTACATATTTCTGTGTTGGGTCACTACTTTGGTTTATAGTTTATCACTAGCTTCATCCATATCCCATACCCTAGTTTAGAGAAATAACAATTTGGCCTCTGTAGAAAAGATTTAATTTGAATTAGATTACACTGTAATGACATTAAAGTTGCATATACATAGGTATATATATGCATACATAGCTAGATTAAATATACATGTGTGTGTATATATATATATATATATATACACACACTATATGAAACCCTAAACCCATCAGCAAGAGGGTATACCACATCTTTGTGATGATTAATGACTCTGGCAAACTTGGCATTGGGTGTTGACACAAAAAAATTGTATTATTATGTTCAGTCAGGAGGCACAATACATTTAGCCTCATTTATCATAATTAGCTTAAGTAATTTCAACAGTGTAATAAAGGCTATGAAATTGATTTTAGTTGTTTATTTATTTTAGAGAAAATATTTTGCATTTATCATAATTTCTCCTTTGCACTTGACCTTTTAATCAAAACGTGCACACTCAATTCTTTTAATCTCAGGCTTATTCACTGATTACTTTTACTCATGGCTTATGTGTTGCTTAAGTCCTGAGTAACCAACAGCCAGAAGGATGACTCACTAGCATGATACACAGCTATTATGCTGTTCTAGGAGATGACTGAAAAAAATTATGCAGGACTAACTACCTTCTTACACCTCAGTCAATGAAGCCGCAAATTATAATCAGTGATAGAATAAAAACTGCAGTTTTGTACTGGCCGAGGAACTGATGAGGGAATGCCTGAGCCCATGTCAGAGATAATTAATATTTCAGTTGGATTTGAAAAACTTTCTTCTTTCTGCCTTAGTTATAGCAATTAAGCTGTCCAGAAACACAAAAAAACCTCCTTCTGTTCAGCCTGGAGAAAAGAAGGTTCTGGGGGGACCTTATAGTAACCTTCGAATACCTGAAAGGTGCCTATAAGAAATCTGGAGAAGAGCTGTTCACTAGGGCATGTAGCAATAGGATGAGGGATAATGGTTTTAAACTAGAAAAGGGGAGATTTAGGTTGGATATTAGGAAAAAGTTCCTTAATATGAGGGTGATAGATCACTGGAACAGCATGCCCAGAGAGGTTGTGGAGGCCCCATCCCTGGAGATATTCAAGGTCAGGCTTGATGGGGCTCTGAGCAACATGATCTGGTAACATTGTCCCTGCTTACTGCAGGGGGATTGGACCAATACATTCTATTATTCTATGATTCTTTAGGGGGAATAACAGAGAAAAAGAACAGAAAAAAAGAAAAAACTCATTATCAAATACAGGGCAAGTTATCCATTGTGCAGCTATCATTAAAAGGAATTAATCAGGACAAATATATTTAAGAGAACACCTATAGTACACAATAAATTATGCATAAGCTGTACTTCAATACAGAGCGTCAAGTAATAAAAAAAAGTTTTCTGATAAGCATTTTGCAAAAAGAACTGAATCCCTTAATACAACTGATCAGTGTTGACCCACAATGTTTCATTAGTAGGTCAAACCTGAAAATCAGAGTTCTTCTCATTAAGTAAAGATTTTTTCCAACTGAAAGGAACAAAAAAAAAAAAAAAGAAAAAAAGTATCTCTGTAAAGTTGTTTAAATGTTTGCCCAGAGGAGCCTTTCAAAGACTGTATTGGAAAGAAACATGGTCCTCTATAAACAGAGATGGTTACAGAAACACCTTAGGCAATGCAATCTTGTTCTTACTCAATCTACATGGAGAATATTGATAGTGGAACTCAATTATGAATGACAGAGAAAATTACTGAAAATTAATCTGAATAAAATGAAGGCCATTGATCATTGTCAGCTACCCTGAAAAGCAAAAAAAAAAAAAATCCCAGCTCATCATATTTGAGGAGATAATTGAAAAGCAGAACAATAAGTTTTCTTTAATAGCCATTTGGGTCAAATAGAAATCAGATTATAGAAGTCAGGTAGAAAAGAACCAGTCTAACCACAAATGGATTTAGAAATACAAAAATTAACATTAGAGTATTCTTCCCCAAGTCTCATAAATAATGGGACCTACAGTCAGGACATCCGTCAGGTAACATATGGTTTGCAAAAGGGATGCAGAATCTGAAGAAGCCATAGCTACAGAATCACAGAATCACACAGAATCACAG
>NW_010185919.1:0-17388 GCF_000695765.1 Mesitornis unicolor | reverse complement strand
TCTGCTGCTATTTTTTTGAATAGAGCATGTCCAGATTCAACCCAACCCTCAACTTTTCCAGCCCCTCTCTGCTGCTATTTTTTTGAATAGAGCATGTCTTAGTCCAGATGCAACCCAACCCTCAACTTTTCCAGCCCCCAGATGGTAATTCATCCATTTCTAGAACCTCCTGAGACTGGAAACAGATGGGGAAACTTAATGAGATTCTGTATTTCTGCTCCTCTATCTTCCCTTCCCTTCACTTCCCTTTTTCTGTGTGCTTGCTGGAAGCAGATATCTGCTGTGCAGGATCTTATATCCCAGATATAAGCAGTTTGGGCAGGTGTCCCCAGGGTCCCTCCAGCTTTGATGGTTTTCTGTGCTGTGCAGGATCTTATATCCCAGATATAAGCTGTTTGGGCAGGTGTCCCCAGGCTCATTCCAGCTTTGATGGTTTTCTGCGGTAGCTCCACAGGGTTCCTCTGCACTGAGTGGTGATTCCCAACCCTCTGCATTTGTCAGGGGTCCCTCCAAAGTGTCACTCAGTGCCTATGTTGGTGAGCAGCTCTGACATATCCCTGGCCCTATCATGAGGACCACCAGCCTTTGTGATTCAATGGGCAAAGGCAGCAACAATATCTAAAAATACTGCCTGAAAATAAGCCATTTTTATTCAGATACTTCTGCAAATCAAAAAGGGCTTTGTTCCATTTGCCTATGGAGACAGTTGTGCTGTGTAGTGCTTACTGTTGACATCTCCCTGACCTTTGCTGCTCCAGGTGAAATTGCTCTCTCAATAACCTGTCCTTCTCTCTGGCTAGTTCTCTTCAAACAAATCAACTCTCAGATGCTGCATTGCTTTGAGTTTCATGAGGCGGTAGGCTGAGAGAAAGGAGTAGGTGCTGTATTTTCTTCTAATCACCAGTTTAGTCAGAAATCTGGCATCTGGGATGTCATGTGTTTTCAGTGATATATAGATAGATTTATATATATGTGGAATGTACATTTTAAAAATGGATTAGTTTTTTGGTGTTTTCTTATTCTCTCCTCCCTTCTTTCTTTCAAAAGAGACTGAAATCTTCTTTTTGACTTTCCAAGTCACTTTGCTCATGTGAGTTTCTGGCTTTGCAGCCCTCCTCCCCACAGATTCGCCACTGCTCGTGCACACACAAACCAGCCCGTTAATTTTAGTGCTGCTGCTCACACTGCTGCTGTTACCATCTTGCCAGACCTGGTTATAAACCTGCACTTTGGAGGTGGAGGTCAGCAACATAGATGGCAAAGAGAAGAGCTTATTTTTTTGAGGTACTTTGTACGTGTCTGTGTTCAAGTAGTGGAAAAGGAAGTCTGAAACACCTGAGAAGTTGCTTTAACAATTCCATCTTGTAACATAACATAACTTAACAATGCGATGTGCTGAAGCTGTGAGTTTATATCTGGATGAAACAGGCATGATGTGCCTTCACATTGGGAAAATCAGCTAGATACCACCTCTGACACTTTATTTAGATGTAGTTTGTCACGCATAACCACCTATTTTAATGATTGCAGAGGAGTAGCTAAGCTGCAAGCTGCCTTGCCATTTCTTCTAGCATTACCGCAGGCATTAACAGACACTTGGTGCTTTCTGGTTTAGCTGCTCAACAAATGATGTTGCCAAACACAGCACTGCAGAGATTTGGCATCATGAACTCTTTCCCTCAGGACTGTTTTTTTTAGGACAAAATTTGTTTGCCAAAAGTCCATACTTTTGTCAAAAAGAAGCTGTTCTATGGTAAAATTTACTTTGTGTTTGTCTTCATCTGAACTTTCTTCCAGGTTGATGTTCTCCTTCATGTGCCACCCTTCCTCTGTTGTCCCAAGCTCTCTGGACTTCACATCAGGTGCACAAAAGCTTTTCGAAGGAAGGAATAATTTCATTGCTTAAAGTGGAGAAAACACTAGTGGGTTGTTTATTTTTGGTGGTGGTTCTTTTCTTAGCATTGCATTTAGAAATGGATAGATTCAGCCCAAATCATCCAACTTCCTCTTCCACTTATGTAGCCTCAGATGCTTGCCTTGAAAAATACTTGCCAGACACTTTAAGTCTGGGGAAGCTGTAAGCAGTTTAAGACAGCTTTACGATGGCAATTTTCAGACAGGTTGTTGCATTATAAAAATCTTTATGGAGGAGACTAGAGCTGCACCAGAGAGATGTTTTCTTCCTCTGTCTTCAAGAACAACTTTTCTTGCATTTGGGCAGTAAGGTCGTATGCTCTTGGTGCAGAATGAAGTCCAGTGTCTTTCCTCGTGATATGTGGGGCATGGTCTCGTGAATGCAGACTTTGCCTGCCAGACTCATTCTCATTTTCTTTAACTGACTGTAGACTATTTTACTGGTGCAGAAAATGCTGTACAGGAAGGGCATGGGATGGAGCAAGACAAAGTTAATCTCTGATCACAGAATCACAGAACGTTAGGGATCGGAAGGGACCTCAAAAGCTCATCCAGTCCAATCCCCCTGCCGGAGCAGGAACACCCAAATGAGGTTACACAGGAAGGCGTCCAGGCGGGTTTTGAATGTCTCCAGAGAAGGAGACTCCACAACCTCTCTGGGCAGCCTGGTCCAGTGCTCTGTCACCCTCACTGAGAAGAAGTTTCTTCTCAAATTTCAGTGGAACCTCCTGTGTTCCAGCTTGTGTCCGTTACCCCTTGTCCTATCATTGTTTGTCACCGAGAAGAGCCTGGCTCCATCCTCGTGACAGTCGCCCTTTAAATATTTATAAACATGAATGAGGTCTCCCCTCAGTCTCCTCTTCTGCAAACAAAAGCTCCCTCAGCCGCTCCTCATAAGGGAGATGCTCCACTCCCTTAATCATCTTTGTAGCCCTATGCTGGACTCTCTCCAGCAGTTCCTGTCCTTCTTGAACTGAGGAGCCCAGAACTGAACACAATATTCCAGATGCGGTCTCACCAGGGCAGAGTAGAGGGGGAGGAGAACCTCTCTCGACCTACAACCACCCCTTCTGATACACCCCAGGATGCCATTGGCCTTCTTGGCCACAAGATTACTGATTACTTTTACTGATTACTTACTCTGATCAGTAAAAGCCAAGATCCATGCAACAAAGGGAGCAGAAACACAGGTGGGTGGAAATACACCAGATCTGAACATTTTTCTGTCCTGTTTCTATGGATGGTCTATTGCGATGTGAGGATTTTTCAGTCTGCTGCTTATACAATCACAGGAGACCAAATCTATTCATGTGTCAAATTTCCCTCACAACCCTCTAACCAAAGAGCAACACCTTGAGATATTTTTTTCTTCTTAATAACTTTGATTAATTTCTCAAATAAGGCAGCTCTTAAGAAAAAATATTTAAAAAATACAGACTAAAGGGTTTTTTTCCTGGAATTTCCTGCTAAAGCTGAGGCATACCTCTTACTCCAGGTGCTACAGGGTTTGTTTAGCATCCTCACTTTGAAAAGAGTGCAAAGATGACTGAAAAAAATGCCCATAAAGAGACTAAACAAGTATCACAAACAAAAATAATGACATGTTGCTTACTTTTGCAGTTTTATCATAGGCTTTGTAATTTAATTGCAGCTCTTGGGATAATGGTTGGCTTTCCTAAAGTCCTGGTTACTGGAGTTATTTCAAGAGAATCTCAGCATTGTATTTTTTAAATATGCGTACATCTTTAACAGTCTGGACTGCAGATGATTTGATGTGTGAAGTGGTAGTCATTGCTTTGGAGGTGAAAGTTATGATTTGAACTCCTGGCACCAGCAATGAAGTAGCAGGCATATGTTAAATGAATTGATTATTTTTTTTCTAGTCATCTTAATGTTACTGAGGTTTACTATGTAAGGAAAGGTTACCAAATATTTACAGACACCTATCAGAACTTTCCAAATCCTATCAGTTTTCTGGTCTCTAATTCTTTTAGCTGTTGGAAACTTTGGCTGCAGGGATGTTCAGCCTTACAATGTTGAAGTCAATGCAATTATGGCCAAGTTAGATCTAAAATAGGACTTCTTTTGTTACAGGGGTCTTGGTGAATTTTATTTGGAAGACAGTGCTTCCATACTTACCTCAGTGACTCAGGATATCAAGGTATGTCTCTTCTCCATATATTGAGTGAGAAGTTGAATGGCTCACCAAAATTCATATGTTACTTCAAAGGCACACATTATTTATGCACTTCTGCATAAACTGCATGGAAAAATGTAAATGAAGCATAAAGCTCTTACGAATTGGGCCCAAAGCGTTTTTCTTTTTAGCATATAAACTGCTAGTCAGAATGTGATAGGAATGCATTCAGTGCTATTTTTTTCAAACTGTAATTGCGTTTCCCCAGTAAAACTCAAGGACTCGATATGGTCCTGCTGCAGCTGTACTAGACAGGTAGTAATTGGAAAAATTTGACTCAGAAGTTTTATCTCTTATGTAGTAAAAGGTGAGGTTGCAAGTTGCATACAGAAGAGATTTTGTCAAGTATGAGGGACTGTGCTAGGTTAATTTTACACTTGGAGATCTGCTTCAAAACTACATTGTAAGCTGTAGTTTACTGCTGAAAAAAAGAAAAAATAGAAGGAAAAAGGAAAAATACTTCTCATGATTTTACTTCATGAATAATTAATCATATTTAATTCCATCATAGCCTTTCACACAATGTATTTAAGCCCTCAGGCCTATGTTTTGAAATGCAAAGAGAAAAATTAATGTGTTTAACTATTAGTAATGTAAACTAAAAGCACAAAAGAAATCATCTGGAGATACGTGTCTGGGCGCAGAAGTGTCTTCAGGAGCAAGGATGCTGTTCACTGTGTCATGAAATCTCACTCCTTTATCTGTCACATCCACTCAGTCTTCACTGTCAGAAAAATTTGTGAAGAGGTTATCTGCATTACACTTTGATTATCGCACAGGTTATCAATTCATTCATGTAAAATGAATGTGCCCAGTCTAATGATCTGAGATGACTTGCACCTAAGTATCTATTTGCCTGCTCTTTCCTATTCTTAAGTGATCTTTTTTTTTTCTTTGAATGCCAGGTCTGCTTTCAAAGTTAATACTGTTATTGGAGATGTAGCCCAAGTAATACAAGTGGTATTATTTAATAGCACAATAACACAAGGGAGAAGGGTGCCATACCAGAGAAAGGACCCTCCTGCCAGTGATGGCTGTGCCCTGCAGCATACCTCACAAAAGCATTTAGCTGGCTGCTAACTCTGCTTTCATTCTTGTATTTCATTATTTTTTCCTCTACAAAGCATCAGAACTTCTCTGCAAATGAAACCTGGCACATCAAAGCTGTCCACAAGATGGCACATCACTCCTGCAATTCCAGGGAGCCCCATCTGTGATGGATGAAAATGCGTCCACATCTCAGAGAAACCTCCCTTTCCTTGCAGTTGGATTATCTTGTGCCTTCTTTATTTCTTAATGTTGTATCCATATCAGAGACACAGGACTCTTCAGAGAGGAAAAATCTCCCCTATCTCATCCCCCAAATAACTGTAGAACGTTTTTTCTTTTTAAGCAATTCTTCATATAAAGAAGAAGGGGTTGCAAAGGATTCACTTGTCATTGTTGCTGCTGATACTGTGCAGAAAAGCTGAATGCTGCTTTGTAATACCATAAAGTTTTCAGAGCTGCAACCATCACTGAGGTACAACGTGGTGGTTTGGGATGGGAAGATGGAATTTACAATTGACATTACCGGAAAATCCTTTGTTTTGACTCCCCATCCCCTGTCATCGGAAGCTTCAATGTTCAAATAACTTTTGGAGCAGGGATGGAATGAACCCTTCTTCCTTTTTCCTTTTTTTTTTTCCACTTTTCTCATGGGGAAGGGGGAAGCTTGATGGAAGGATTGCTCAGAGAAGGCTCACTTAGACTGTCACATTTACGGGATAAAGTGGTTGGCTTGTAGTCAGGTTACATGCTGTGGTCAAGGTATGCATGAGACTCCTTGTACCACAACTTTGTTCCTTGATAAATGAGTTTTGGAAAAGCCACCTGCTCTTCCTGTGTTAATCACATATTCCATCCTCACTGTGTCGTTCTGTTTGTTCATGGCATTTTAGAGAACAGATTGTAATTAGCAAAGTTCTTGGCCTGGTTGTGGTTTATCTCCTTTGAAGCCTGTACCAACTACCACTGGTTTAGTTAAGGAGCCCAGTGCAGCTGTCACAAGGTGTCAGCTTCCTCCTACAAACCCAAACTCCTTTCTGCCTACAGTGCCTGCATCCTGGCCTATCAGCTGAGTGCAATTAGTCAAATACCTGATTATATGGTATTAATTCCTTGGCCACTCATGATGCTGGGCTTGTCATTCAACTTCTCAGTGTTTATTTTTCTTTTGGGAGGACTACCTTACCTAGGCAAAGGCTGGGGTAAGAGGAGCTAATGCCTAGATGCTCAACTTCAGAGGTCTCTTCCTCTTTCTCAGACCCATTACATCTCAAGAGGAGAGCAGGCAAGCTGGTCCTCAGGCCACCAACTCATCCTATACCAACATCTCCCAAAATCAGGGCTTGGCATGATTGCAGAAGACCTTGCAAATAGTTTTTTGGAAATAAGAAGGGCTTATTTTTACTGATGCTCCTGACATCCTTTGGGTGTTGATTCCCACAGAGTTATGCATGTGGTGACTGATGATGAAAACACTGTGTTAATGAAGTTAATAAACCACCGTAGCTAAAGAGTGAACAGTTGATCCAGGCAAAAAGAATTACGATCCATTCTTTCTCCATAACTACACTGCTTGTGCTTTGGGCCCTTTTTTCTCCCCCCTTATGCAATAATAACCTGAGTGTGCATACAGAATGCGAATTGCAAGTAGAAGATACAGGATTGAAGGGATGCGAGTTCATAATAAGCAACCGTGCAAAGGAATATATCACAAGCTAGGGAACAAAAGAAATGGTCTTTTAGAGATGTGGGAAGCTTAACTGTTCCCACAGACTATGGCCTTCACAGCAGGAAGGCCAGAAAGGAACCATTCTTAATTATATTTTTCACTCCCAGATTTAGAGGGCATTTTTTGTTCTCCCAAGATTTCCATTTGCTGCATGGGGTGAGAGAGCCCTCAGTAGGCTACATGGTTGAGATTGGGTAAGCATCGCAAGCAGCGTTTGTTCAGAGATGGAAATGAGCATGGAAATGGACTCCTTTAGACCTTGTTTAGAACGCAATTTAAAATTAATTAAAAATGTAAAAGGTAAATGAACAGCTAACAATTTCCATCTTGTATAGGAAAAGCAGACATACTGATTGAATACCTCATACAGCTGATGGTTATTGCAACGTGTACAAACCCCAGACTTGATTCTTACCATGGAAAAAAAAAATGCCATGAAATTAACAGTATAACATCATACAGCTAATCTGACTAAAGTGAAAATATATTGTGTTTAGTGTTTTCTGTAGTTGAGGTGTGATCTGTCGCTGAGCCCAAGGTCAACCTGCAGAATCCAAGTAGAGTTTGCTCTTCTAGTGGGAAAGGTGAGGTAGGGTTTAACCCTTGTGTTGGCTACGTGGCTTGGGATCAGTTGTTGATAAGCACTCCGAAGTGCCAAATATTGGCACAAATTACTGTTTTGCAGTGTAACATCAGTGGCATCTAGTGTTATGAATTTTATGTGACCTCAGTAATATTTAATGTTCTCCCTAAAATACATTTTCTGAGTCCCTATGATTATATAGGATTCTTGGACTTAGTTCTAAAAAAAAAAACCAACAACAAAACCAACCAACAAACCACCAAAAACCAACAAAACAAAACGCACAAATTACTGTTTTGCAGTGTAACATCAGTGGCATCTAGTGTTATGAATTTTATGTGACCTCAGTAATATTTAATGTTCTCCCTAAAATACATTTTCTGAGTCCCTATGATTATATAGGATTCTTGGACTTAGTTCTAAAAAAAAAAACCAACAACAAAACCAACCAACAAACCACCAAAAACCAACAAAACAAAGCAAAAAACCCTCAAAACAACAAAACCGCACACAAATTAACCCCTTTGTTTTCTGCCTGCAGAAAAAAATCAAACCATGAAGCATGAACATACTCTGAAACTGAATGCATATAGATTAAACTCATTTATTTATCTAAAGTCTCAGTCTTTTAAAGGCACCATCAAGCGATTCCCAGCTCCTGGATTTGATGTTCAGTGCTTTGATAAGAGGAAGGTCAAGGTGGAACTGAGGGCCCCTTTCCTGGCAATTGTCCCCTTCCTCTCCACCCTCCTGTTGGGCAGCCTTCTTGTCCTCAGGCTGAAGAAACACCATCTCCAGGCCCCAGGGATGTTGGGGGCCCTCTGAGGGTCTTCTCCTGCTGCAGCAGCCCAAGAGAAGCCATGGTGGCTCATCCCCTTTTCTTGAGGCTCATAGCAGAGGAGGTGACACCCCTACAGAAGGGGTGAGGGTAGAAGAGAGGGAGGATGGGAAGGAAGGGCCCATGGACATGAACAAAACGCTTGTGGATGCTGGGGAGATGGTGCAGGGGAGCCCGGTCAGGCTCAGAGGAGAGGCTTTGTGGCTAGCACTGGGCTTGCCTACACCACTTTTGCCGGTGGTGGGGAGTAGAGTCCTGACATGATGTTTTTGTGCCGGGGGAGCCGTGTTGGAGGAGGATCCACCTCCATCAGTTTGACCTTATCTCGAGGTGGATCCAACCTCCATCATCTCATCTTTGGGCAGATCAACCTGCATTGGCTCCACAGCATCAGCTACGTGGGCAGTAGCCTTGGCTGCCATGGAGCTGATGGTGCCTCTCCTCTGGTGCCACCTCTTCTTCTGCACCTTCCTCAAATTCTTGTCTGGCTGCCCACGCATTTGCACTGGGTTCTCTTGCTGCCAGCCATAGTGGACATCAAGGACCTGGATACTCAGTGACTGAGGGCCAGCTGCTGGGCACCTGGTATTTATAGGGTCTGGAACAGAGGATGACTGTGATCGGTGCCACCTCTTCTTCTGCACCTTCCTCAAACTCTTGTCCGGCTGCCCACGCATTTTTGCCCACGCATTTGCATTGGGTCCTCTTGCTGCCAGCCATAGTGGAGGTCAAGGACCTGGATGCTCAGCTACTGAGGGCCAGCTGCTGGGCACCCGGTATTTATAGGGTCAGGAACAGAGGACGACTGTGATATCAGGAGGTCATGCTGATGACCATGCAAAAGACCATACATGTCTATTCTGGCAGGTGGGGTACCTGTGGCCTGAACTGTACCCTGCTGTTGAAAGAATAGGAGGGTCTGGAGGGAACTGAGGGCCCCCTTCCTGGGGATCGCTCCCCTGTGTCCTTTCCTAATAGAGGGACATTTCAATGATCAGATCTGAAATGTGGGCAGTGACTTCTCTGAGGAGGGTCAGAATTGTTAAGGCTCTACCCACCCATCCTTTTCAGCTCCATTTTAATGGCCAAGGATTGTTAAAAATCTCCATGAGCCAGGAGAAGACTTTCCACTGATTTTTGTGGAGTTTAGATGAAACCCAATGCGAGTGGGTCCTTACAGAGCTCGGGGAAAAGAGAGGGAAACTTTGCAAGGTCTGACTGGTCCAGAGGAGCCATCGATGATTGCTCAGTTGACATCCCCATGGAAAGAGCACGTGGTTATTTCAGGCAAAGGCAAACTGTTGTTTCCACTTTAGAACGTGTATTTGGGTCAGGGTGGGGAAAACCCTGTTTACTTCCCAAAGTCCCACTGGAGTGATAAACACAAGTACCACATATTATGATGTGTGGTTCCTGAAAAGTGGTTAGTGACTGTCCATTACATTTGGGCACTTACAGGGAGTTATTATCTGTCTGCTCCCTCCCCTCACACGCTTACGCTGAATATGAGTCCTGCTGGAACCTGTAAAACTGCTGTGTGTGGACATAGCCAGAGCCATCCTGTACCCAGGAAACATCTTTCTATGCTCTTGCTCCCACCTGGCCGAGCCACCACACAGATGTGGTGCGATGCTTTCCCAGTGCTGAAGCTACATGTTGTGCTCAGGGACTCATTTCATGCTTGGTCTATCATGGATGCGAGTTGGTCATAGCATCACCCTTGCACCCCTGTCTCCAGTGAGAGCAGGTCACGTATTTCATCCAGTGCTGAGTTTGACCTGTGATGGATGAAGTAAGGTGGAGGGCAAAGAGGATGAGTGCTATGAAGACGCAGCTACCGTGGCACTTCATTAACAGAAGGATATGTTGGTTATTTCTCAGGTCGATGGCAATAGAGCCCTGGACGTGATTCACTTTTGGCTACTGGGGAAACGAAGGGGAACTTTACCAAGTGTATGTGTGAATCCACACAACAGCTTAAATCACAGCAGCCACCAATCCATCCCAAGACACAAGTGCTTTGTGCAGAGCACTGTGTACCAGCTCAGTTCTCAGCCTTTCTCAGTCCTGGCCAGACAGAGAACAGTGAGAACCTATTGCAATTTTAGCAGTCCTAGAAATGGATCAGATCTACGCTGCTGCAGCCCTCGAATGCATCATCTCCATCCAGGAGCTACAGCTGCCCATCCCAGTGCTGTTCCTGGATGCATCTTCCTCCTAGAGTGAACTTCAGCTGGAAAAGATGGTCTTGCTAACCTTTGTAGCCAAAAAGATGCGATTGCATCTTGATTTCTGGGTGTTACATAGGATGAACGCAACCTGTTCCAAGGCAGAGCTGCTATGGGTTTCAAAGTGAGATTTAACTATGTTTTGTGAGCTACGTACCTTGATCTTGTAGAGAGGGTCAGGATGTGCTTGCAGACTGGGTGGCCACTGAACTGGAGGGATAGTCCAAAATATCCCTTTTTTGACTACTCAGAGCTGCCAGTGGATTGGTGCTTCTCATCCAAGTGGTACTTTCCAGCCCTACACTCCTGACATTGGGCCAGAGTCCTTCACAGTTGGCTTCTCAAGCCCCAGAACTGCATTAGAAGCCACTCTGGATCTCAGTAATTTGAAGCCGTGTCATCCCCTTCTCTCATTTAGCACTTATTGCAGGGGGCTTTGGTTGCGTGTGTGTCGGCATCAGGATGCTGTGAGTTGAAGGCTCCTGCCTTACGTTGGCTGAACTCCGCTGCCTCTGCAGAGTGGGACTGGCCTGGCGTTTTTCAGGCAGGAGAAGGGTAATTCTGATACTCTGGCTCTATCTAAAAGCATCAGCTTCGGCATTATAGCAACACCTAAGTGTCCTGCTAGCAAAGTCCTTCATATTTACTATATGAAGCAGCCAGAGAGAGCAATCTCTTCCTCATGTTTTCTGCAAGCACAGCAGCCCTATCCCAGCAGTGCACAGTGATCCAGGGTGAAAGAGGTGCCAGCAGAGAAATAAAATACGACCCTTACATCCCTGCTTACAACAGCCATCGCACACAGAGTCTTATATGACCCACCATAGTTGAGACCTACACTACTTTTAAAGACTTTAAGACTAACACCGAAGCTAGTATGTTATACCCTGAATGTTCTTTTGGCATCCAAAAAAATGAAAGTACCTCTACAGGAGTAAAAGTTCTCTTCATTCCTCTTTTTCAAATCTTCAAAGTATCTTTGAGATTTTGGATCTTTGGATTTTCATACTTAACCATATTTACAGTGGGCATGCTCCTGTGTCATCTTCTCTGGGTGATCCTGCTCTGGCAGAGGAGTTGGACTGGATGATCTGCAGAGATCCCTTCGAACCCTGACCATCCTGTGGTTCTGTGACAATCCAGATTTGATTTTCACTGACACTGAACAGTTTTTCCCAGTCTGGGCAGAGGATTGAGGAAAATCGGTTGTGTTATATGTGGAGGGAGTGCCCCCCAGAATTAGCACTACGACTGCCTTGCAGCTCAGCAGGTGATGGCTCTGGGTGAAATCCACCCAGAAAAGATGTTTAGCCAGGCTGTCAGTATAACTATTGCTAAGTGTTGCTGCTGCTGGAGGATGACTGTGCTTTTCTGCATCTGCAGATGGAAAAAGCTGATTAGAACAATCTGAGGCAAAAGAGATATTAAAAATAACAATTAAGTCAAAAATCACAAAACCTGGTTCCTAACACAGGTGGGCATGGTGGTGATTTTTGCAGCATGTGTGGACCCTGCAGGTCTTACCGTTCTCCGGATCTGCTCTAGAGGGCAGTCTTTGTCTTAAAGTCACTTACTGCTCGTGGAAAGCACCTGGGCTTTATTAACACGCTCAGGATTAGTTGTCACTGAAGTGCAAGTGTCCTTTTAGCACTTCAGTGGTCAAAACACCCTCTCTGGCCTTTATAAGAAGTAACATATTCAAGTATTTTTCATTTCCAACATATGCTGTAGAAGGAGCCAGGCATTTAGTATGTTTTATAAGGTTGGTTGGAAGATGGAGAGTGCTGTAGGCAAAACATTTCAGAACAAGAATTAAGTTATATTGGGGCTGGAGACCTGTGGTACAGTATGTCACAGTAAGGGTTTTGCTTTGTGGGTTTTCCATGAGGTCTTTTTTTCCCTCGTGTGTGTCCTGAGTTGTGAACACGCATATTTGCTCTAATGCAAATTTGACATCTTCTATAAATGCAACTGTACCTTTGTCTCCGTATGTCACAGTAAGGGTTTTGCTTTGTGGGTTTTCCATGAGGTCTTTTTTTCCCTCGTGTGTGTCCTGACTTATGAATACACATATTTGCTCTAATGCAAATTTGACATCTATAAATGCAACTGTACATTTGTCTCCGCAGCATGAACACCTGGGTGAGCCCACTGCCAGGCAGCTGCTGGGCGCCAGCAGTCAGAGATGCTCTCTCAGGCTTCTGTGCAGCGTGCTACCATGCCCTGCCAAATCTTGATCCACCAGCAGTGCATACCAGTTTTGTGCAAAGCAGACACTGCTTCACGGCTTACACAAGTGCTGCTTCCTCAGCTGGAGGGGCCCTATTCTCTACCTGTCTTCAAGGTGCTGAGTGTTGCTTTCAATTACAGCCTTTTCAGCTCCAGTTCAGCCTTTGCTTGCGTTTCCAGCACATATTTTCCATCAGCTCTAGGGTTATTTGCAAGCTGGCTCTGTCGTTGTGTTTCCACATCTCATCTGAAGCTGTGTTCCAGGCAAGCAGTCCCTGGTTTAGGTGCACAAAGCCAGACCATTAAGTGCCCACCCCAGAACCATCAGTGCTAGGCAGCATTGCAATGGCAAGCTTTCCAAGCAACTGTGTTTTGTGCTTTGATTATAAGGAATTTCCTTCTGGGGTAAATGCATTGCTGCACTGCAGGTATCTATGATTTCACGTGCTTCAGATTAATGATTTAAATGGAGCATCATCTTCTCTGTAACCTGTGCTTTATGTGTGCATTAGTTTCCCTAATCCTGTTTCTTCTGGCAGCTCACATCCTCAGGGAGTAGTTACCTACTGGAAAAGGGAACCATGAGATGAGCTCTCCAGCTGGTCAGAGCTTGCATGAATCCAGTCAGGGCAATTCTCAATGTACCTCACACTCAGAAAGGAGCATGATTTTGTCCTTTGGCAGCATAAAAGCAGAGGTTTATTCACATTTCAGGCTCAAATCAAGTGGAGCTTCTACCAGTTTAGCTTCCTGTTTCCCAGGATCCCCATGCCCTTTTCTGCACATCTCCTACAACCTCACACTCAGAAAGGAGCATGATTTTGTCCTTTGGCAGCATAAAAGCAGAGGTTTATTCACATTTCAGTCTCAAATCAAGTGGAGCTTCTATCCATGCTGGCTCATGTTTAGCTTCCTGTTTCCCAGGATCCCCCATGCCCTTTTCTGCACAGCTCCTACAAGCCAGGTGCTCAACAGCATATCGTAGCACATGGGATTATTTTCTTCCAGGTGCAGGTTTTGTACTGTTATGGCTGTACACAAACACCAGATCTTTTAGGATGTGGGAGGAGAACACTGTTGTCTCTGAGATGGGGTGCATTACAAATTCTGGAGACTGCCTGAGTCTTGTGACAAAATCCCTAGGTTTGGGTTTATGGCTTTTTCAAAACTGTCTTTTGGAAGCAAATGTCTAATCAGTGAAATTTCAAACTGCCTTGTCAATGGAGCCATCAGTGCCTGCTCTTAAGCAGAAGACTGCTGGGAAGTGTCTGATATAACTCGGATCAATTCAGATCTATTTTTCACCAAGTAGTTCCTGGTGAGATTGGACACCTCGAAAGCTCAAGTCCCCACTGATCTGTGAGGTTGAAGCTCTTTTCCCAGTGCATCATCACTGCTTTCTGGGTTCACACAGAAACTGGAAGTGCCTTTTGCATGTGTTGGTTTTTTGAGGGGTTTTTGTTTGTTTGTTTTTAAACTAAATTCTCGTTTGCCAGTTTGCCATGATAACTGATCTCTCTGCATGTGCAAATATGGGAAATGTTAATCTGACGTGTTTATCATTCGTGAAAAAGTGTAAAGTGCTGGGCATGGGAGGAATCTCCATTTACAATATAATGCCCTCTTCTGAAGGTCTCAGTCTACATTTCATCATTGATAGCAGGCTTGTTCTCTTTGTCCCTTGAAAGCATCAGCTTTTCACCCACATAATGCTCATGAAGGTAGTCATGCAAGAGAAGTTGTCTCCCTGGAAGATGAGCGGAGTAGGAATTTTCCTCTTGACAGTTCTTACCTTTTTCCTAAACAACTGTGGTTGACAAGAGCTGTTTCTGTAATTCTTTAGCTAGTGGCATGGCTTTATATCCCATTACAATGGGATACAATGAGGCCATTTCCTCTCATCCTATCTCTTGTTACTTGGAAAAGAGACCAACACCCACCTCCCTACCCCCTCTTTTCAGGTAACTGTAGAGAGCAATAAGGTCTCCCCTCAGCCTCCTCTTCTCTTAGAAGGGGTGTGATTAGTAGGTCAGAGAGGTTCTCCTTCCCCTCTACTCCACCCTGGTGAGACCGCATCTGGAATATGGTGTTCAGTTCTGGGCCTCTCAGTTCAAGAAGGACAGGAACTGCTTGAAAGAGTCCAGTGCAGAGCCACAAAGATGATGGAGGGAGTGGAGCATCTCCCTGATGAGGAGCAGCTGAGGGAGCTGGGTCTCTTTAGCTTGGAGAAGAGGAGACTGAGGGGTGACCTCACTAATGTTTATAAATTTGTAAAGGGTGAGTGTCAGGAGGAAGAAGATAGGCTCTGCTTAGTGATAGCAAATGACAGGACAAGGGGCAATGGGTGCAAGCTGGAGCATAGGAAGTTCAACCTGAACATGAGGACAAACTTCTTTACTGTGAGGGTGCCAGAGCATGGCCCAGGCTGCCCAGAGAGGTTGTGGAGTCTCCTTCTCTGCAGACATTCAAAACCCTCCTGGACATGTTCCTGTGTGACCTGGTCTGGTGATCCTGCTCTGGCAGGGGTTGGACTGGATGAGCTTTTGAGGTCACTTCCAACTTATAATATTCTGTGATTCTCCAGGCTGAATGACCCAAGTCCCCAGCCCCTCCTTATAAGACTTGTGCTCCAGAAGTGGTACCTATTGCCAATAGGAATGGGATGTTGCCCTTCCTGAATCTTTTTCTTGTGATGGGAGATGTACCTCCCTCTGGAGCAGTTCTCTTTGAAGAACTGGTGAGCATAGTAAATCAGGTAACAAGCTACCATGCTACGTTTTCAGGAGGGAATGCAGGTTGTCCCCAGGATTTAAAAAATTCAAAAGGAAATAGAGTGAAGCTTTTAATTCAACACCCACAAGAGAAACCAGCCTGTGTGTAGCATTAAAGTGTATTGTTTCAGGTGCCTTCGCTGCATATAACTGTCTGTTTTCAAGTCCACTGACAACCAAAGTGATATCATTTAACATATCAAATTTACAAGCTTTTGAGGGAAGATTCTGCTGAATTCCTTGCAGAGTAAATATTAAGCTAATTCCTTTTCTGAGCTGCTGATATGGAAACAAATTTGAGAACCTTTCTGTAAATACACCACGGGAATGTGTTGACTTTCTGGGTTGTGGAGGGAGAGGGACATGCAAGGACTAGCAGCCCTCCATGCTGCTGAAACAGAGGGGGTGTAACTGGTGGTAAATGTGGCCTGCTGTAGTAGGTACTGAATTCTAAACAGTGCTTCCTATTATAGGAAAGGAAGGAGCACACAGGCAGTCATGAATTTTTTAATCCATTCTGGTCTGGGTTCTTAAGGCAGCCTTCATTCTGGCTGCATGCGGTCTGAGCTTCAGTCCAATCTTTTTTAATAGAATAGGTAACGCCAGGGGGGGAGGACAAGACACATGTAGGTTGCCTCATGCAATGAGCCTTATATCTATCTTAAAAATGCCCTGAGTTAAAACAGCATTCAGTTACTGAGGGAAAAGAGAGATGCGCCTCCATAGGATGGCAGTAAAACACAGTGTGTTCCCCATATATTTGTGGTGAGTATAAAAACGGGTCGTGTAGCTGTGACACACAAGCCTGCATTCAGTTCCTAGACTGTCCATAAGACCACAAATAAACTGCTTATCCTATCAGTGCTTTGGTTTTTATATCTGCAATGTGTATTTGTGTGTGCATGCATAGGAAGGGCATCTTGCTGATCGTGCAGGGGTTGGTGAGGATAAATGGCACTGATGGAGCACAGTGTTTGCATCTGCAACAGCAGAGGGTTTTCACTGCAGTCCGAGGTGCACCCAAATTATTTTTACTTTTGTATCAAAAATCACTGAAACTCTTTACCTTCACAGAATTGCAAGGGTTTTGTCTCCAAGGCAATAGCAAAAAGGCTGACGAATTCCCATTATCAGCCCTTTCAACTCTTTAGGAAGAATGAGCAAGCATGGGAGAAAGGGCATGCCACAGACCTGATTCCTGCCCACCCACCTGCTGGCCTGAAGGTGCCCAACAAAAGCATTCCTCATTTCTTCATCAACCCTGAAATTGCACAAGTAAGTCTTTCCCTTCAGGCCCAGTTGCATAGCAGGGAAGACAAAGTGAGGTCTCCTGGAGAAGGAGCAGGAGCACAGAGCAGGAAATGAGGCAAGAATGAGAAACTGCAGAAGGAAAACAAAGCAAAGCAGGAAAGAAAAATGTTTTGAAGGAGTCTGAAAAGAACAACCATTTATAAAAGACTGAATAACAAAAACTAATCTATAGATAACTATATACCAAGGGAGGGGAGAAGTGAGAAAGCAGGGGAAGAACAAGACACCTGGAGAGCTGGGTTGTTTCTGGATGTACAGAAACCTGTGGATGTACAGAAACCTGACTGGGTGCTCTTGGATTCATTGGCTGAAGAATGGGGCTTCCCCCTCAGCCCATCGAGCTGATGGATCACTCAGTTGCCAACTGAAGAATTTACAGCTGTGTTAGCTGATGGGTCTGATCGCCCAGTTCCCCACCAATTCACCTCACAGAGTGCTGACAGCAGAAGGACTAGGTTTGAGATTAGTTCAAAAACTACATTAAGATGTGCTGGGTGTGGAGTGCGGGGTGCTTGGGGACGAGTGACTGGAGCTGCCAGGC
>NW_010185918.1:20713-50658 GCF_000695765.1 Mesitornis unicolor | reverse complement strand
ACTCCTGAGATTCTGTGATTCTGTGACTTGAAAATCAGTAGTAGTAGGTGGTATGGTAATGAATTTTTCCCTTTGAGTTTATCACAAAAAAAAATCCCTACTTCTTATCTTTAAGTAAGATTTTATTATCATTGTAGAGTGTCTGAAATTTGACTTCAAGACTACCATTTAGCAGTCTTTTTCTGTCCAGTGATTACTCCCAAACATGAGCTGAATATAACTCTCTTTAAAAATGAGGAAGAAACTCAAAAGTTCTTTATCAAGGATCATTTTTTTCATTCAAGGCAAAAGACCACAAGCAATATCTACTTTATCTGAGGAAGATAAGCAGCTGACAGAAGTTTCTGACTGTACTGTAACTTCACAAAATGTGGCAAACATGGTGAATCATTTCTTTCAGAAATGCTAGCTGAAACTGCTAAGCAAATACCCATGAAAGACTTAAGTCTCGGTAGACCCTACAGAAAATATCACATATAAGACATTTTGCTTAACCAGAAAGAAAAGTTTGTCCTGTATTTACAAAATTCAAAACAGATCAAATGACTGAATCACTTGTTCAGCCCTTTTATCCTAAGAAATGAGATTTTTTTTAATATATATTACCTTTTTTCAGTGAAAGTCAGGAAGTTTAAATAACACCTTGTCATTCATTACTAGTGAGAAAGGCATAGAGCACATTCCCATTGCATATGGAGTTGCAGAAAAATTTAGCTGCCAATCGCTAAAGAGACTTTTCTAGGCCTGAGGAAACAGTCTTGCAACAGTCCCACAACCTGATCACATTTCCTGGAGCATCATAAGATCAAGGTTCAGTTTGTTAACAGAGCAGCCGAGGATAGCATGTTTTTCTTCTCAGAAATGACTGCTGTAGAATGGCAGATTTCCTTGCTTTCCTTAGCTGCAGAAATGTCAGCAATTTAATGAAAACAAATATGTAAAAATAAAAGGCAGAGGGAAGCACATTAAATAAAAAGGTTAACCCCAAAACCTTGAGTTCAGCCATGTTATAACCCACAGTAAACAGTTTCTAAGCAGGAAAAGGATTATGCTGTCTTTTCTGTAGGTGGTGTTATCACCTACACTTATGATAGCATCCTTGGATATCATGCATTTATAGAACTCAAGCTGAAAAAAGCCTAGCAGATACACTTGTGAATACATTTTTCTTAGTAGGACAATTAATGATCTGTTGTCCAATTATTTTTTTAAATAAGGTGGTGGAAGATTCTAAAAGGACAGTCCCCACAGCTAGTCTTGCTAAGCCTGCAGTGATTTGCTAGTTATTCAATTAACCCAGAAGGGAAGAGAAAGAGAATAAGGGAGAGAGACTTGGGGACTGGAAAAGAAAACTAACACAGGTTTAATGAAACAATGACAGCAATACAAAAGGATAATAATGTAAAGAGGAAAATAATGAAATATATACAACTATATAAAAAATCACTATAAAGTCCTTCCTTCCTGCCTCCACCTCAATGATGATTAAGTTATCAGAGGCTCTGTGGAGCAGAACACTGGAAAAGTCCAAGACTGGACTCAGCAGCAGGCGGGTCCAGGATTCAGGAACTGGATTCAGGAACGCATGGATCAGGATCAAAGGCAGACAAACTTGCAGACTTCTGCTTGGACATTGACCATGGCAGAAGAAGTGGAACAAGAAGAGAGCTTGACTCTTGTGATCCCTCAGCTTTATACTATGACGTACATGGGATGGAATACCTTGTTGTTCAGTTTTGAGTCATCTGTCCTGTCTGCTCCTCCCTGCAGGTGCAACACCTCACTTATGACACCCCAACATAGCATCTATGACGTGGCAGTGGCCTTGGTCTCCATAGGTGCGAGTATAAGCAAGAGCTGTAATTATACCATACCATACCATACCATACCATACCATACTTAATAGTAACTATAAACATCAAACGCTATCACTTGTAGAAATGAACACTGTCTGGAAAAACATGCTGTTAGTTTCAGAAAGTACAGTCACTTAGAAGGGACTTAACTGAAAAAGTTAGATCACTAAATAGAGAGTGTCCTATTAAGCTCAAACCAGGACAGCTGCTTACATCCATACTGTCTGTAAGGTTCAAGTTCTGAGTTCAGATCAGTCCTCAACCTATGCCAAGTTTTATCTTGTGTGGAGACTGACATTTCTCAAGCTGGTGAAAAAATCCAAGAAAGCACTAATAGAATTTATCCAAAGTAAATTCAAGCTCAGTTCTAAGGCCACATAATGCCATACTGAACTAATTAAAGTATAAAATAACAGACTGGAAAGAGTCCATAAAAGTATCACTGAAATGGCTAGCATCAGATATACATAAAGAGACTGAGGAAATTTTGTTTATTTAACATGGATGAGAGAAGACTTGGAGGGAATCTAACTGCAGCTATCCTTTGCATTAAGGAAAGGTTATGCAAAAAGGACCCAAAATAATGTCACAGCTGTGCAATGAAAGGATGAGAGGCAATATTCATAGGCTGCAACAGAAAAATTCCAGGGAGAAATTTCTTAACAAACAAATGTAGTGGCCAAGCACTGGAACAGGTGGGCCATAGAGCATGTAAAATCTCCAACCCCAGAGATTGTCCCTAGACTGAACAAAGTCCTGAGCAAACTAATCTAATTTAGAATCTAGTCTTGCATTGCAAACTTGAATGATACCTTCCAAATTATTTTTTTTCTGTGATTTCTATGAAGTGAACAACAATGTGGCCAGTTCTGGGGTCCCCAGTACAAGAGAGGTAAGGAGCTACTGGACAGAAGTCAGTGAAGGGCCACAGATATGATGAAGGGAGCAGAGCATCTCTCCCATGGGGAAAAACTGAGAGAGATGGGGCTGTTCAGCTTGGAGCAAAGAAGGCTCAGGGGCATCTCATCAATGTATATAAATACCTAAAGGGAAGATACAAAGAAGATGGAGCTGGGCTCTTTTTAGTGGTACCCTGTGACAGGACCAGAGGCAATGGGCACAAACTGAAACACATGAAGTTGCCTCTGAGCATCAGGAAACACTTTTTGACTGTAAAGGTTATCAAGCACTAGCACAGATTGCCCAGAAAGGTTGTGGCATCTCCATCCTTGGAGATATTCGAAAGCTGCCTGGATATGGTCCCAGGTAACCAGCTCTAGGTGGCCCTGCTTGAGCAAGGGGGTTGTACCAGATGACCTCCAGAGGTCCTTTCCAATCTCAACCCTTCCATGATTCTGCAGTATATGTGGTGTTAAATAATTGACCTGGTACTGTACTAACAATACAGATTATTCCTGTGAGTTTCCTTTTTTTTTTTTGTGAGTTTGTGAGTTTTTTTGAGGTTCTGTGAGGTATTATTGTGAGTTTCTCTTTTGCAGACATAAATGAACTGAATGTCAGTGGTATCCAATATTCAATGATTGGTTTTGTCCAACTTATAAAATATGAAAGTTTTATTATGTCATAATAATATGTCATAATTTAATATGTCATAATTGTTAATTACTCAACAAATAATTGTATAAATTTTCATTAAAACAGGGGTACTGAGTATTCATGAGTTTCACAGGCTTTAATCAAATTATTTTTTAAAACTGACATTTATTTTAGTCATAGTAAGGCATTACTCAGGATAATTGTGGAAATGTCTTACTATGTCCCTGAAAATATTATATAACCAAATTTTACAAATGAATTGAAAAGTTCCTCCTTCTCTCTTTCCATCGCAGCAACCTTTTCTCCTCTACTCGCGGAACATTCAAGAAAAAAATATCTCAGCTTCAAACCAAGATTCTAATTAAATGCACTTGGCAATCAAAATTTATTCCTAGTTTGAAGTCTAATACACAGAGTTCTATCAAGATTAGGTAATAATTTAAAGAAATAAAACCCAATTATATCTGATGGACCCTGTGTCACTATCAGCAATGCAATTAAATAATTGAACTGTTCTACCTTATGCTGGAAGCGATGTTTTCTTTGGAGTAATTAATGTTCAAATAGAAACAAAAACAAATGCAAACTAAGCAACCATATGTGACATGATTAAGATAGTCTTAGTTTTAATTTTTCTAATAGTGTTGGCTATATAAATCAAAAGCTCAAGTGAACCTCTAGGTCTACTAGTTAACAAGACTCTCAACTACAGTAGCTCTGTAGCATTTTTGCTGTCTGAAGGGCTCTGAACTTTCCTTATGTTCTTTCTTTGTTTGTTGGGATTTTTTTTTCCATCTTTTAATAGTTCTGGATGAGATAAACCAGAAGAATAAACAGAGCTTTTCTGAGAAATCCATAGGTAATTCACCAAGGTACACAACCTAACAAATGAATTTAACAAACAGGTTGGCTGATAAGGGTTCTCCTTTCTTATTCAAGCTGATTAGATTTCTTTAAAAAGGCTTAGTTTATAATCATGTTCATGTATGTCTTCTTTAATTATTTCTTAGAAGCCTTTTGACTACAATGAAATTGAAGCATAAAGTACTATATAATAATAATTATATTTATTACTATAGTGGCTGCCATAGTCAAATTCAGTCTACAGATTTCTATTTTGTCCGCACTGTTGTCACCAACAGTATGAACAGAGATGAATCTGGAGCGGGGGGCTGTTGTGACAAATAGACCATTTCCCTACTTTTTTTAAGAAATAAAGGGACTTAGATGGTAGTCCAACAATGCTGGGGTAGGTGCATGAAGAACATCACTAGCTGAGATCATCAGCACAGAATAAGACTGCAGTTATTGAGATCACATAATAGTTTAGGTATCCAAAGTTGTCTATATATAAGTCCAAAATGTAGAATTTTTTTTCCAACCTCTGTTGAATTGTCACGAATCGTGGGAACAAGAAAATCTTTCCTGGATTAGTACCTGAATTCATAATTCCCAGGTTCATTTGCCAGTTCTGAAAACTATTCTCACAGTAGGTTTCACAGTTTATGAACTACACTGCATGTGTGGTGACATGGCTGAACAACTCAGGATCTATATTACACTTAAGGATGAACGAATGACTAAGTGTAAAAGGGTAAATATGTAGAAGACATGTAGTTCCTGAAGCAGAAAACAGTACCAACTATTTCCTTTTCTAAGTAAGAACGTTAACACTTGTGTTAATTCCTTTGTGATTCGTTTCTGACCAAATAGACCTTGGATTAGCTACACAATGGCACACCTGCCATAACATTGTTGTGAAATATCTCCAGAAACAGACAACCAGAATAGGATATACTTACAGCACTCTTGTAGGAAATAGGACACATAGGCAGGTATTCTCTCACTTAAGAGAAAGAACTGACTAAATCATCTGCAGCCACAAGTGGCATTGGTGACATTAAAGGGCATTTGTAACCATTATTGTAAAACAGGAGACTTTCTTTGTTCTTTAAAAGAATGAACATGTGTGTGGGTCTACCCTGGTAAGAAGTTCTTTTCTCTGCCTTTCTAAGCCAGAGCACCTCTAGAACTTGCAGAATCCCACCTCCAGTCCCCCATCTATATTTATACCAGTCATTTCCAGAAGCCCGGGGCAAAAGAAAAAGAATGGCATGAAAAGCCCATTACCATTTAATTCCTAGCACATTCCTTGGCACAATTTTGCCCTTTATCTGCTAATATTGTCCACACCAATGCACAGTTCAAGGGATGGTATTGACCAAGAACTCTCCCCATTAGACATTTTGCATATGGCTTCCCAGGGAGTGCAGCACTGTAGAGCTGTGCCCTGCCTCCAGAGACATAGAACCGACCCTGGCGTGTTTTAAGCTCTTTGTGTTGGTTCTAAACCTTCAACTTTGTAGCTGTTTGTGCTTCCTCCGCTCATGAATTCTCTACCTAAATTCTTGGTGCTAGATATATCTAGAGTTGCCTACCTACTGACAGAAGTGAGTGCCAAGGTTTCAGTCATGTTATTCCCATGTTGTCCGAGGCATAGGGATATCAGGATATTCCTTCAGTTTCAGAGGAAGCCACCTGAGTGGAGTTATGGTTTAGACACCCAATATTGCAGCTTTAGCCCTGATTCATACTAAACCTTCCTCTCAGGAAACTTGAACACATCTCACTCATCAGAAGACCCCAACAGTTAGCTCTTAAAGTGTTTCAGATTGGTAAAGTAAAAGGCTAAGGTTTCAGGTTTCGAAACTTTGAACTACTTTCTGTTATCACCATACAAAAGGGCCGTCTCTGTATATATTAAAAGGAGACAATCAGGATGTGACCCAAGTATTTTTCTAGTGCAATAACAAAACCTTATGCTTAGATAGTCAGGCTGCTTCATGTCTTGCTGCCAGCTCAGTAGTAGGATCAAATTCTTTAAACTCACTTGGTTTTTGTTGTTTAACACTTGCCAAGTATTGCCAACCACAATTCCTTGGCTAGTGCCAGGTCTTCCAAACTTCCTAAATAGGAAGAGTCTGATACATGATGTCCAAGCATAGCTGTGAGTGTGAGAGTGATCATTCTTGTTTTTCTATAGTTTTCAATTTTTTTTGGAAACTACTTGCCTTCCAGAGAAAATTAGGTGAATTTAGTGTTCTGCTCTCTAGTTACTTCTGTTCTCTTTTATTCATTTGTGTCTGGAGTATTAAAGCACTGAATGGATTTTTCCTTTTATTTTTATATGAGAATAGAAATACACACTACAATTGTGTCTCATGGATTCACAGCTCAATGAAACACTGAAGTGCTATATTTTTTATGTGACATTCAATTTTGTAAGCTAAGCAGTTGTATAAAGAGGTCTGAAGGTCTACTTGATTTCAAAGATAATTGCAAATACTCCTGAGACTTTTAAGAATTGTGATTTATTACTGGGCAGTTTATATTTGAATTTATTAATAATATTCTGAAGTAATGCAAATTCTTGCCTGTGACAGAAGGATTCATAAAGACAATATTAGTGTCTTGTGACACAATGAAATGACAGCTTTCACTTCAGTGTATGTAAATGCTATAAATATAGTGTGACACCTTTGCTTTGCTGTCAAAGGTTTTCCATCTGAAAATATGTCCTGTTCTCCCCTGCTGCTCAGTAAGACAAGCAGAATATTTTGGTTTCTGAGGAAAGCAATAGGAAATACCATCTCAGTTTGCTGCTTTAATCACCTTTCTTTTGCTCCACTGACGCTAGTACATATGGGAAACAAGCCAACAATCAAGGTGGAGAATACAAAATGCAAAATTATTTACAGAGAGTATCCAGAGTCGTCGACATAAAAATGGTAAGACTGCTCTAGAAGTGAGCAGGGCGGCAGCTGATTTAGGAATGAGTTGAGATTAATGAGATACAAAATTACTAGGCAGATAAAGGGCCTAACTGAGCTGAAAATGGCTGGGGAAATATAGGCTCCGTATGGTTCCCCATGCATTTTCCCTTTCTTCCTACAAATAGTCAGAAAGAGGCTGTTAAAAACAGTGTGGGAGAAACACACATGGGAACACCATGGCCTCACACCAACTTTCAGGGAAGACTTCAGTGCTTTGTTTCTGGTTAAGTCTTTATTCACTCTTGGTACATGCAGCATGTTTCTGATCAAGTGTCCCAGGAAATTATAATAGTATCTGCAAGTGAATCTTTTTTGCAAAGGTCTGAATTTTGCCTGTATAGAAATGTTAAGTAGTTTATTTATTTTGAGGTAGCTAGTGTCTGACACTCTAATGAGGATATGCATTTAATTGAGGGAAGCATGTTTCAAATGATTGATGGGAAAGATGGAAATTCCTTCAAACACACATGTGGTTGGTATTAACACATAATCTTTGATTACTTTTAGCTTTAACTTCTCTCTCCTTCGAATTGTGCAGTATTTTTATCCAAGTAAAGGCTCTGAAATAATGCTACACCAGAATCAGAGCATGTCAGAGACTCCCTGCCATAGTGCTGTATGGGCCAAGGGCTCCCCACACAGGGGAGCAGGGCAGTCTGGGGGGACAGGGGGAAAACGCGAGCAACTCTAGCTCCATTCATTGGGCACCTCTCTGGGGAAGGGTCAAGAGCACGTGAGAAGTTAGATGGGGCTAGAAATTCTTTCTTCAAGGAGACAAGCAGGACGGGGGCAGCCCTCAGCTGCATTGCCTCTAAGCTGGCCCTGAGCCCCAGCAGCCAAATGACGGGAGGTGGGATGAGCCCAGGGCCCTGACACGCACAGCAGTGCTACACAACAGTGTGCAACTGGCAACGGGACCTGGGGCCAGGTCCTCACTCTATCAAGTTAATGTCAGGAAACTTCTGTTGCTGATGATGCTGCTGCCATTTTTCTTAAGAAAAAGTGAAGAATTCCAAGCTGCATTCTGCTTCTAGCAAATTAATTATTTTCTGCTTAATTTTTCACTCATTTTAATTTCAAAACATTTTTTGTGAATGCTTATTTAACTACTTCTCTTTGCTTGCTACTGTTTACAATGAACTTTTGAACTTGTGTCTATAAATTGTGTAGGCTAATGAATGTCTTTCATTTCCTTGGAATGTTATCAAATATTTTTCTGTAATCCTTAGTGCTGAGCTTACTTCTGCTACACTAATATTTGCCAGACTGAAAATAAAAAAATGTTTAAGATAGTTGGTATAACATTTTTACAGCTTCTAAAATCTTTATATATTGATTTTGTATAAAAAAATTAATATTTACAGATGAAAAGTGGAGAAAGAGGTCTAGATTTCCAATTGTATTGTAAAAATCCTCTGTTAACTGTCAGATATATTCTTTCCCATAACAGACTGGGGGTTTTATGTATTATCTTTTTTCTTAGCAAAGTGCATATTTCTTTTGCATCCCCTTTCAAAGAAGATAAAAATTCATAAGAATATGAGGAATTAGGTTCTCCCACTTCACCATTAATATTACAGGCTGAATTGAAGAAATTATAACAATTATAAAGTTCAGTAACAAGGACAGTGATGTAAAGCCTTAAAATAAGCTATTGGTTATGATTATAGTAACAATAATTTCATTATAAAATTGAGCTGGGCCAATGACTGTGACTTTGTTGGCTCTAGAGGACAGGAGTCTTTTCTTTATGTTGTGATGCTTTTGGTGCAAGCCATAAATAGGGTACTTCAGTGGATTCAAATGAATTCAGCTTTTCAGGATTCAATTAGGGCTTAATTTTTAAGTGACAAGTAATGACAACTGAAAGATCTTGTAAACTGTTTCTACAAAATTTCATACCCAATGATAAAGATGACATCTTTGTTCAGGCTAGAATTGGGATTTTAGGCTTTTCTAGTTGTGAATGTATTAACCAAAACTATTGAAAACAGAAATGGGAGAATTGTGCTTATAGGAAACCCAGCATTTCTTGTATTTAGTCTGGAGCTATAATTATACCATAAAACAAATATTCTATCTGATCTATGACCAAGATGTTATGGTAGCCATCAGTGGACGACAGTCTGTGTAACATAAGTAACTATTGGAAAATTAATATGTATTTGTACACCATACTTCCATTTATATATTCTTTTACTTTTTCTTTGGCTTTTGGCTTTTTGGCTAAAAAAATATTTTTTTACTATTTTATGGAAAAGAAACAAAGTGTTCTTTTCTTTGAACCTATTACTCTTCTTTTGGCCAAAAACACTTTCCTTGTGGCGATTACAGGCTTTTTACTGAACTTCCAGGCAAGCTTTTAAACCTAATTCTTGGCTTCTATTTTAGCTCCTTCTTCTATCATTCAAAAACATTGAATGGATTTAATATTATGTTTGTAGCTCTAGGGTTTAATTTCCTATTTACTTTTTCTGGACACGGTTTTGCCAACCCCTCTGCAGGGAAGCTGGTTTATTGCTAAAGCTTCACCCCATCCCTACTTATAGATTGCAAAGTGACAGACTTACTTACAAAGAACACCCCTACCACAAGTGTCTTTGAAGATGGCTTAGCAAGAAGAGGAAGAGAAGGTGTGAGAGAGGATATAAATGTGTAGCTGTATAATTAAGAAGTCATATAGGAGATCAGACACTGATTAGGAAAGGCAAGGGAGAATACAGAGCAGTACAATTTGGGTAAAACATATTGTCTAGCTGTTCCTCTCCTTATTTGTATTCAACATATGAAGACCCAGAGAAAGTACTATCTCCCTGATGAGCTGTTAACACCAGCCAGTATTACCAATGAATAGATAATATCTTCCCTCTAATGCTGTGGGAGAGTTAAGTTTCAGTATATGATAGTATGTATACGTATTTACGAGTGTATGTATATTAATATAGATGAATATCTCAGTGTACATATTAGTAAGGTATAATATAATATATACTATTAGTATAGTATATATGCTCGTTATGTATATATAAACACATACATACACGCAAAACCCTGTACTAACATAAATATATTATAGTATATGTATACTTGTAACGTGTTTGCCTCTATGTAAAGAAATACATTTTTTTCCTTTGAAAGTATAGATAGCAACAGAGTTATTTTGAATGGCCAGATATCAGAATGGCTTAGGATATTCACTGTCTGAAACTCTATTCTGACTGAAACTTTGTGCATGCTCTGCCTCTGGTATACAAAGAGCTTGTTGCTGGAACTGAAGTGACTAAATCAAAACGTAGAAGGAGAGGGAGAAGGAAACAGCCTTCAACTCTTCCTTTCCCCAAGTGCCAGACAGTCTTTGCAGTACTAGTTTAGAAAACTCAATTTGCTTTAACTGATTGTTCAGTCTGAAAATTAAGGTTTTTACGGCACATTATTTGGAATTTAGGAATTATGAAGATACCCAGGAGATTTCATAGCCAAAGTTATCTGTTAGTTAAAGCAGGAGTGAAATAATTCTTTTGTATGCTTAATGTTCAATATTGGTATTTAGACTAATCCTTCTGTAGCCAGCTGAGGTTTCTAGAACAGTTTTTAGTCAAATGCTTACTGTCAAACATTTAAAGATTAATTTGTCTTGAATATGTAATGGGCTTCAGACTGAGGAGGTTCTTCAAGTGAAGACAGTACACTACAAGCCATTCGTCCTACATATGAATTCACCTATAAGCACAAATATAAGCATTTCTGAGTTGAAAATTACCCCTCCCCCAAAAAAAGTTAAAAACAAGAGTTATGCCTTTCTCAATGTCTCTCATTTCTTCCAGGGAAGTCCTTAACCCACGAAGCTCTTTTTCTCCAGCCTGCTAGTCACTACCCTGCTTCCTTGAGCTTCCTGAATTGCTTCTCACAGAGCCTTGGAATTCAGGGGTGGAGACAAGAAAACCCTGTGGAGGAAAACATAGGGATCTGTGTAGGGGAGGCTACAGGAGTATGCGGCCTTGACAGAAGAAAAAGTGGAATTTCGCCCTGCACCTTACAGTCAGGCAGTGGTACCACAGGGAACTCGTTAAAAAAAATGGAAGTGAGAGTTGGATGTGGGATGGGCAAGGTATTGGTTAAATTTCAAGGGGAGTAAGGGCTGAATGAAAATCTTAAAATGCTTAATAATGCTATGAACTTGTAAAGAAAAAATAATGGACAACCATTCTTCTTGGGAGGTGTTTAGAGATCACATTGGTTGGAGGATTTCACAGAACTATTGAAATACTAAATGTTCCTCACTCCCTTTATGACAATCTGAAAGACTTAAACACACCTTTGGATTCAAAAATGTTGACAAAATAGCAAAGGGGTCTTTTCCAGTTGATATATATTTAAAAAAAAAAAAGATGTTTTCAAATACAGTTGAAAGATATAATATATATCATTCATATTTCATCAGACCCGTGCAGGTCTGTTAGTAGCATACCGGAGAACTGTTTAAGTGTGCAGGCAATATTATACAAGTGTGTGGACTCAAAGAACCTATGAGAGTAATTTGGATAATAAATTTGCAGCTTTAAGAGACATGAACTGAGGCTGTCTTCCCTGTTTCTCAGATACTCTGTAACTTACAACAGAAGTAAGACACTCTTGCTTTTGAGTTTATAAATGGAGTGAGTTTTAACTGTCTGTAAAGCCAGAATTGCTGGCACAAGAGCTGTTAAGTTTTTGAGGAATAACACTCTGGGGAGCCATTAAAAAGAATCGTGGAATGTCATAGAAAAATCAAACATCATGATGGAGCATGCTGCAGTTGCTGTTTTTCAGAAGAAAGTGCTTTCAACTGAATTTCCAGCACCAGTTACTGACACATCCTGCATGCTTTCTTGGGTGTCTAGTTCAATTTCTTTCCTTCAATACAGTTCAGGCTGGGAGGACTCGAAGATGGTGTGATTACAGTGATGTGGTTAAGTCAATTGAACTCTATGAAAGTTTACAGAATTTGTGTCTTGCTCAAATAAAGCTTAATTTCATGAAAGAAGCAGATGATCAGGATTTACAGGCAAAGTTGGAAAAGCAGAGTAAAAAGAGGAGTAAGACTGGATATAGATTTAATTGTAACTGTCAGGCTTTGAAGATCTCACTTACAAATCATCTACTTGTTCCATACTTCAAGTGCAAAGAAAGGATTTACAAATCTACTCATTTTAATTTAGGATTTATTGGAGTGATTTGTAAATTAATCACAGGAATTACATATAGAAGGTAGGATTTATAACCCTAGGGGAGGATTATAAAGTATAATGTAGGATTAGTAGATCTATTGTATGTATATAAATATATTTCCAGACTTCTAAAGCTATTACATATGACAGCTAAATCATATGTTTAAATTAATGGTGTCTAAATCAAAACTGAGCAAAATATATTTTTTTAACCCAGTGGCAATATAAGACAAGTTGGTACAAAGTCTGAAAAAGGAACAAAAAACACATACAATTTATAGAATGAAGTCAGCATAAAGTGCATTTTATGTAAATGTATGGGAGGAAGAAGAAAGGGTAATACTGAAATAGAGAGTTTCTAAAACTGGTTTCAACTTTCAGAAACCTGTCCAGCTGGAACAAAGCAGCAGTCTAAACCAATATATTCAGTGGTCACATACACGATGCTGAGAGGAAGTTGGGAGAGGGTAACTGAATAAAGCCAAGAAAGCGTGCATGCATCATTTTGACAAAGCTGATCAGAATAGACAATTCTGGTGACAGTGCAGTGATTAGAAACAACAGGGAAGTTACACTTCTAGTCTGAAAACAAACTTGCTACCCACAGTAACTCTGGGATCCCTGCCCTTCTTTTCCATCCCCTTAAATCCTAGAGAAAGGGAAGGCTGGCCTGGTGAGCAACTGGCACTGAGCCATTTAAGCCTAAAGAACTGATTTCAACTTCCAGATGGCCAAAATAACCTGTAACGATGGCATGAGAAATTTAAGATTTTTGGTAGCACAGCTTTCTAGAACAAAAATCTCACATAAAGTCAAAAACGAGTCTTAGAGTAACCTGAAACTATTCAATAGCAGGTACCACAACGTAGCAGTTACACTCAGGCTTAAAATGCAAAAGAAAAACAACCGGCAGCGTTATCAGAACAATCTGAGCAATTTGACACGCACTGCAAAAATGTTCGAAATTTTCCTTGGCTGGCATTCAGATTGCATTTGCCAACTTGTACCAAGTTGCTCAGATTTGCTCTGTGTTTGTAAACACCCTACAGAATTTAATTTTATTCTGTTACAAAACCATTTTTATTCTGTTTCTAAATAACCATAATATATGAGAAGAGAAGCCAAAGCAAAATGGAGACAGAAAGACCTGTAAAGACAGAAGGCAAATGAGAAAGAGGCCTTCACTATGTCAGAAGCTTAATGGTAGAAAAGTCATAATTCTCTGTAATTAAATGAAAGGGATTGTCTATTTAGGCTACTATATGCAAACAAGTTTCACCAAAGTTTTAGCACTAAACAAATTAGTTCAGGTGTTCAGCTTAATCCATATTACATTAACAACATCATCTCAGGAAGAAGTAAAAGTTTCTTTTTTTAATGATGGCTTTTACACCAGTTCTAGTTTTCCTAATTACAGTGTCATTGCCTGTCTGACTAAACAGATTGTGATGTAAAGGATCACCGCACCAGATCCCTCAAAGTCCTGTGATCAGAACAGGATAGGTTTCTAATATTCTTTATTCCTTGCTAAAGCTTACTTACAGAAGTACTAACTGTAGCTCAGGAAATGCCTGTCTCAGACACCCAGTCTTCAGCAATTTCTTCTCAGGGGGGAAGTTGTACTATGTGCTTATTTTGAGTTTAGGTTTTTTCCCCTTGTCATCTCTTTTTGATGACTGATGGAGATAAATTATTTGGCTAGACAAATGCTTGGTGTGCCCTGGGATAGCTGCTCTTATCTATTTTTTAAGATTCTCACTAGTGGCTGTTTGTATTAGCCATGACCAGTGTTTTTTACCACTGTGACACAATATGAAAAACTAGGTGTAAAATTAATGGCTAGCCAGACTGACAGATTTACCTCTATATACCTCTATCTGTTGATTTCTTTTGGCCCTTGAGGCTGAGAGGTCATGAGATTAATTCGGCTCCCTCTTTGCATCAAAGGGATGTCTTAGTAAATTCTAATGATGGATGCAGTCACTTGCTTTGCAAGTGCATTCAATGGTCACAGAGTAAATGGAGGAACAGCTTCTCCTTTAAATCACTGGCAAGGTTTAAGATTCAAGAAAAGGTAGGTTGAGGTTCTAGAACTTGCAGGGCTGAAGTTAAGGAAGGATGCTGTTCCTTACTAAAAAAAGGAACCACTGACTTCAGATAACTGAAACTGAAGACTTAGGGTGACAATTTTGTGACTGAATTTTATTTCTATTACTTCTTTAAAATACACAGCCATGAGAAAAATTCAAAGTAAAAACATTGAAGCAACAAAAATTTCTTGAAATCGAAAGCTAAATCAGCATTTAAGCGTAAACAAGGATGAAAAGTTAGAATTGTGATACCTGACAGGTATTTACCTGACAGGTATTTACCTTCCCTCATTTTCCCACAGTGCTCTTTCTGTAGTGCAGTTGTGTTTAAGAAATAGCATCTTGTCACCTCCCAATCACCTGGAATGTTAAATCCTGCTTTATGTTGCCACTTTGCAAGAAATTAGCCTGCAGCTTAAATATTTTCCAGTACTTCCAAGTACCTTAAATTGTTTCCATCATGTGTGTATATTGCAATGTCAACATACAGAAAGATCATCAGTTAACAAACCCCATCTAGTACTAACCTTCCTGCCTATATCACTTCTGCTGTTCCACTTTCTTTGTGCTTTTATTATATGCTACTCCTTCCCTATAAAAGGCAACTGAAGAAGGTTTCTTACTTTGCATCTGCTTTCATAGGGGTTTAGAATTGTAGAATCATACCATTATTTAGGTTGGAAAGGATCCCCAGAGGGCAATCTTATCCAACTCACTGCTTAAAGCAGATCTCATTAGATCATGTTGCTTAGAGCCATGTCTAGTTGAGTATTCAACAACCCCAAGGACAGCTTCTACAATATCTCTGGACAACCTGTTTCTTCATTCTACCTCACCTTATGGAAAACAAAAAATAATCCTTGTATCTAATCAGAATTTCCCATGTTCCAGCTTGCACCTGTTTCCTCCTCCTGCCCTGTCACTGTCCCAGAAGACTCTGGCTTCATTTTCTCTATACCCTCACAAGTAGTTTTAGACAGCAATAAGGCGTCCTCTTAGCTTTCTCTTCTCCTAGCTGAACAAATTGTCTATTGACAGATTGAACTATTGTCTCAGCCTGTCCTCATACATCATGTTCTCCAACCCCTTAACCTTCTTGGTGGTCCTCAATGGACTCATTTGAGGATGTCAGTATCTTCCTTGTACTAGTGAGCCCCAAACTTGACACAGAACTCCAGATCTAGTCTGATAAGTGTCAAATACAGTGGAGTACACTTTCCAGAATCTGCTGGCTACACTCTTACTAATAAAGCACAGGATGCAGTTAGTCTTTTTTGCTGCAAGAATGCACTGCTGACTCATGTTCAGTTTGTTATCCATCACAATCCCTTTCAGCAGAGCTGCTTGCTGGTTGTCCCCAGCTTGAACTGTTGCATGGGATTATTCCACTCTGGATGCAAGACTGCATTTGCTCTCACTTTATGAGATTTCTATCAGGCCATTTCTCCAGCCTGCCCAGGTCCCTGAGTCCTCCAACATATTGACCATGCCCTACAGTTTGCTATCATCCACCGATTTGCTGAGAAAACACTCTGTCCCACCATTCAGGCTTTAACAGACATTAAACAATGTTGGTCCCAATAACCACTAGTTACTGCCCATCAGCTAGACTTTGCAATGATCGTTACTCTTTAAGACTGGAAGCCCAACCAATTTCCCACCCACCTCAACAGCCAGTCCATATCTCATCAATTTGGTGATAAGGACACTGTGGGAGACTGTGTTAAATTCTTTGCTAAATGAAGTCAAAGTATACAACATACGCTACTGTCCTTTTGTCAGTCATACTAGGCATCTTTTCACAAAACATGAGGTTCTTGAAGGATGATTTGCCCTTTATAAATCTGTGCATGTTGCTGCTAGTCACTGTCTTGTCCTTCATGTATTTCACAGAATCACAGAATGCTAAGTGTTGGAAGGGACCTCTGGATATCATCTAGTCCAATCCCCCTGCTAGAGCAAGATCACCTAGACATCCAGGTGGATTTTGAATGTCTCCAGAGAAGACAACTCCACAGCCTTTCTGGGCAGCCTGTTCCAGTGCTCTGTTAAACCCATTGCCAGCCACACATCAGTATCTCCACTGTGATTTGGAAATGGCTTCTAAGAGGACTTGCTCCATAATCTTCCCAACTGAGGTGAGGCTGATCAGCCTGCTAACTGGATCTTCCTTCTTGCCTGTTATAAAGATAGGTATGACACTTGTGTTTTTCCAGTCGTTAAGAACCTCTCCTAACACTCATGACCACTAGAAGATTATAGAAAGCACCCTCACAATGTCATCAGCCAGCTTTCTCAGCACTGTGGGATGCATCATATGCAGTCCCAAGTTCTTGTACACTACTAACTGGCTTAAGTGATCCTGGACTCTTTTTCTACTGTGGGTTCTGCTTCACTCCTATAGACTCTGCCAGTGTGCTCAGGGACTCAAGATGCCTGAGTAAATACAGTAAATATTTCACTGGTAAATATTACCACTGAAAGCTGATGCAAAGAAGAAATTTCCATATCCCTTTTCACTAGATCTTCTGCCCCACTGAACAATGGACCCACTTCTCTTTAGCCTTCCTTGAAACTACCAATGTACTTATAAGAACTCTGTCTTTTCTTACTGTCCTTCACCTCCTTCATTGTTTTCAACTCTAGCTGAGCTTTGGCTTTCCTAGCTGCATTCCTACACGTACAGGCAATACTTTTCTATTCCTTTTAAGAAAACTGACACTGATTCCATCTTCTGTGCATTTTTTGGTCTGAGGTCAGTCAGATTCTTCCTGCTTATCCATGCTGGCCTTCTGCTGTAGTTGTTTGACCGTGTGCATGTTGGAATGGAATATTCTTGCACTCTAAGAAGGCTGTCCTCAAAGCCTCCTCTGAAGCATCCATGAGGAGGCTGTTATAGATTTCCTACATCCTTTGACCACCGGGTGAGTTTTCCAGGGTACTTTACCAAACAGGTTCATGAAAAGGTGAGCATCTGCACTTCTTAAGTCCCAGGTTGTAAATCAGGGGTATCTGTTGCTCACTTCTCTCAGGATCTTAAACTTCACAGTCACTGCAGTCAAGGTTGTCCTTGATCTTAACATCTTCAATCTGTTATTCCTTGTTTGGGAGTAACTGGTCCAACAAAGAATCTGTCTTAATCATTTCACTGATCACCTACATCAAGAAATAGTCTTCTGTACATTTGAGAAATCTCCTAGATATCTTGTGCCCTTCTGTATTGCTGAACCAGCAGATATTGGGGTGGTTAAAGTAAACCATGGCCTGTGATTGTGAGGTTTTCTCCACCTGCTTAAAAAGGTTTTCTTCTACTTTCTCTTCATGGTCAGGAGGTCTTTTGCAGACACTTACTACAGCATTCTCATTCCTGGTCTGTTCTTTGCTCTTTACACACAAGTTTTCTACTGGTTCTTTACCTGCCACAATAAAAGTTTCACACATGCAAGCTGCATGCAAGCACAACACCTCTTCCTTGCCTTCCCATCCTATCTTACCCACAGAACCTGTATTCCTACACTGTTGAACTCCAGTTATGAGAGCTCTCCCATTATGCCTCTATAATCCAAATGAAGCCAAAGCTCTGTAACTGTGCACACACTTCTAAATTCTCTTGTTTGCTCCCCATGTATGTACAGCCAATGTTGCTCACAGGGAAGAGCAGCAAGGGGAAAGAGTCCAGAGGCTGGCCACCTCAAATCCTGGCTGCAACAAGAAACAAACCTACTGAGCTATCAGTTCAGGTCAGCAGATAGGAGACTTCCTGCTGTGGGGGACCTGTAACTATCATTATCTTTTCCTCTTTATATGGACACTAGGCTGGCTCAGCTGGTTCTGAGGCATCTGCAAATTGATTTTATTTGTCTTCACCAGTACCTATTCTCAAGTTTCAGGTCTTTAGGTGAAGCCAGAAGTCATAAGATTCCAGCTTTCTCCAACTTGACAGTCTACCTCTACTGCTTTTTAGACATGGCCTCTATCTCTCCCTCCTTTATTGCTTTGTATGGCTCAGCCTTTCATCTCTGCCAATTTTATGTGAAGACACAATCTGCTCTTCATCCTCCCTGATGACACACAGCGTGTTCACCTATTCCTTCAGCTCCTTAACCAGGCGATTCAGTGCCTCAGTCAAAGCACATCTTTCTCATGAGAGGTCCCTAGCACCAAGCATTCCCCACAGCCCCACACCTGGACAGTGGTATCCCTCCCATGGAGCTCTGGCAGGAAAGAGGCCTCCAAAGCATCAATGACATTTGTACCAGTTGGTATGAAAGATTGTACCCACAGCATGCTGAAACCATAATTGGACAGTTTTCAAGCAGCCTCACACCGTCTTGAGTGAATTTCTTGAGTGAATTTTCTGTGTCGTCCTGCACCCCTGCTGTGGCATAACAACTGCTATACCTCTGGTGTGCTCAAAAAGCTGGAACAGTGGCAATTGTTTCCTACTCTCTGCTACTCTGTATTCTGTTTTGCCCTTGATTCTTGGATACATAGTGTCTGGACCTGGGGCAAAGAGGAAACATAAGTGAAGAACATAGGTTAGAAGAAGAGGATTTCAACATAGGAGAAGAGAATTTTAAAAGATGGTAAATGAAGTAATAATCTGTTAACACTTCTTAGTCATTCCAGCTAAGGTCTTTAACATTGCACCTAAAAAGAAATATACTATATACTGCACTGTTACAGTTAATTTCACTATTTTAGCAGTTTCTGTTTTGATGTAAGCAAATGTCTTTTAAATTCTTTATGAACCTTACTAGAACTGATCAATTTAAATAGCCCTGTCATTGTTATACTCAACTTGACATCTGTCAACATAGCACTGGAAAACAGACTAAGGAAACCAAGGTTCCAGACCTTAATTACTCACAAATGTATTTGTATTGATTTATTGAACACATTGTTTGTGAGCTCTCATTGCAAGGATTACACTGTTTGTTATCTTTTTACCTTTTCCCTGACACTTGTAAATGAAACATCTATTTGAAAGACAAGAAATCATGTTTACATTACTGATGCAATTTGACAAAGCATACCTGTTATCCTCTCAATGGATAAATTTAACCACTCACAGACCTTGGAAATAAGGCATGAAAGGAAAAATACAGTTATTTGAAGTAGCATGGAACATGAAATGTAGGAATGAAAACCTAAAAGTAAACACCATGAAATACAGTGTATGAACATGTGTCAAACTTATGCAGCTTTGTGTTTAGATTAGTTATTCGATTTTTTAAATAGGTACTTCAAAGATAGTGGAAAGCTTTTTTTCTGTGTGTCTTGGTTTTCACCTCCTGACAATGACAGTTCTTTCACCAGAATTATGAGGAGAAGCAGTCCTGTAAAGAACTAGTAGTAAAATCATGAACAATAACAACAGAAGTGAAACTAAAAGGGTAGAGGAAAGAGCAGATGACATAGGGTCAGCACAATCATACCAATCTCTTCTTAACAGATACTTGTCAATCCCTTTCTTAAAATTTCCCAATGACAGTCATTCCACACCTTTCTCAGGCAATTTGTAGATGCCTAAGTACACTTAACTTTAGAGTTTTCTTTATGTCTAATAGAAATCCTATTTCCTCATGCAACTGAAGGTCCATACTACTTTCTACATTTTCTTTACAGTGAAACTAGGGGACAGTTTATTTCCTTCTTCTGTGTGGCAACAAAGAACATTAAAAAAACATCACTGTGCAGAACTTGAATAGAAAATGGAAAGGAGTCCGTGAAAATCAAAATTTCAGTGTTAGGTCTCTTTGCTACTTTTAAATCTGTTACTTAAAGAAGTTTACTCCATGGTACTACTTTACTCAAGTAATTTTTTAAAATTCCGTTGGGAAACCTTTCCTTGGTATGTTGATTTTGTTTGCTTTATAGTAGTTATAGTAAAAGTCTCTTTAAAAATAGGCTTCTAGCTATTATTCATTTTCTACTCACTATTTTTACAGACTTTGCTGGATCTGGCCAGGATAAAGTTAATTTTATTCATACCAGTCCGTATGGTGCTGTGCTTTGAATCTGTGACTAAAGCAGTGTTGATAACACAGCAGTGTTTTGCCTACTGCTCAGCAGTGCTTACACAGTATCAAGGCTTTCTCTCACCTCCACTCCTTGTGAGTGGGCTGAGTGTGAGCAAAAAATAGGGAGGGGACACAGCTGGGACAGCTGACTCAAACAGAGATATTCTGTACCACATTATATCATGCTCAGTATTAATAGCTGGGGGAAAGGAGCAGTGGAGGACTTTGGAGTTATGGTGTTGTCCTCCCAAGTAGCCATCACATATGATGGAGCCCTGCTTTCCTGGAAATGGCTGAACACCTGCCTGCCAATGGGAAGTAATGAATAAATTCTTTATTTTGTTTTGCTTTCCTGTGAGCTTTGCTTCACATATTAAACTGTTTTTATCTCAATCGACAAGTTTTCTTGCTTTTGCTCTTTCAATTCTCTTCTCTATCCCACAAAGAAGAGAGTGAGCCAACAACTGAGTTAGTGCTCAGCTGCTGGCCAGGGTCAACCCACTACACTGACAGTACATATCAGAAGATGTACTGCCAGTCATGAGAAGTTCTGTCTAGGTTTTACCCCATAGGAACTTTAAAACTAGGGTCTTAATAATTTTTAATGGCACTCTATTGTTTGATTCTTTTCCATTATTCTTTTCCCTCCCCTTCAAATGAGTAAAAGAAGTCACATAATATGCTTCATCCCATGTGTAAGGTGCCATCATCGTGAACCCTTACAATTACTAATAAATAAAGACACGCACCGGTCATTGTTGGGACAATTCCCCCAAAACAATTACTCCATTGACTTCTCAGCACAGCTGTTCTGGCAGAGGCTAGGAGTCTATCTCCCTGTTGGAGGGAGTCACTCCACAGTCATTCACCAGGGCCTGCAGTGCCAAAACTTCACTGTGGATATGTCTCTGCTTTGGGAAGGAGACATATGGCCATTCAGTGAGTAATCATACATCCCAGCATTTCAACTTCCCAGTTAGGTTTTCACACCACTTTCTGCATGTATGTCTTTTTATATCCATCCACACTGAGTTGATGTTGTATTACCTCTCCATTTCCCTCCTGCAATTTTACAAGCAAACCTCACATTTCATGTCCTGAGCAACCTGGTATCATTAGCAGACTTTCTCACCTCACTGTTTGCTCTCTTCATGGGTATTTGGGATTATACTAACTAGAACAGTTCCCTGCAGAACTCAGCTGCTGACTGCCCTTCATTCTGAGGGCTGAATATTTCATCTAATTCCCTGTTTTCTACTCTATAGATAGTTGTTAGACATGCTGGTGCTTTTTCTCTTACTCCTTTCACATATATCTTTTCTTTAAAAACCTTTTATGAAGGATTTTGTCAATGCTTTTTTCTGAAAACCCTTTGAATTAAGACTCAAGTACTATATGGATTATAGGCACATAATATGGCATGTCCTACAATTAACTGCTACATTAAATGAGAAAGTAGACCAGGATTTAAGAGCAGTAACAATTCATTTAAAAATATCAATAATTAGGAACATATACTTGGCAGCCTTCTGCTGTACAAACTTGTGTTTCTCCTTCCCTTAGGAGATTGATGCCTTATCAGCTTTCAGAAATGGAGCTGTTGAGAAACAGAAGTCACCCACCCTCCCCCCACACACAAAATTTTTTCCACTTCACAGGTACCAGCTGCCTTATCCTTCAGAAATAGTCTGATACATATCAAATTAAATTCCAATCAGTTCTTCCAAATTTGTTTTTAGTTCTGAAGTTTGTTTCTTCTTTTCACTGACCTGAAGAAGGATTTGTCTGTCTGTAACCTTGTGTGATTTTCTCTACATATGGCAGTGGATGTAATAAAAGAAATGTTACTGCTGCTTGTAAACTTTGTCTTGCCTGTATCCTTGTATTGTCGTAGCAGCAGCAATACCACCATTATAAAGAGATTATCAGTTTAAAATCATTCAGCCAGTAGAAAACAAGGCCACCTTGTTTCCTCTTCTTTAACTCAGAGATTACATACAGAATTACAGAACACCAAATTTTCTTCTTACCTTAGTTCTAGAAAATGTCATGTGAAGAAATTACCATTTTATCTTTAATTTCCTTTCTTTCTTTCTATACAGATTTTTAGTCATGCAGTTGGTTTATGCTGCTGTTTTGCATAATAAACGATTCATGTGATAATAAATATACAATAAAACATGGCTTGTTTTGTATGCATCTTTGGTAAAAATCTTATTTTAAAGCTTATTTTAACCGTAAATATCAATATGCTACCATATTTTCTCTTTGATATGCCAATCTACCTTATTTTAGTGTTTGGTGAAACAAAGGACAGTGTCGCTGCTCTGATTTGCCTTGAGATATGTCCAGGACTCCAAATGTACTAAATTTTGCTTCATTTCTAAAAAACAGCAGTGTCATAGAAATTACTTGCTCGTCATGCCTTACTTCTCACATCTTCCACATGATTAAAAGTGAATGTAATTCTTTCTATTCCTGTACACATCTGTAAGGTATGAGGTAGACTCTGAATTTAATGTGATAAGTTCTTGTTGGATTTTAAAATGTTTTATTTTCACATTTCTTTTGCATTTAATTGGGTTTCACATTTATTATGCAGTAAGCTATTTTCTTTAGGAATGTCTTTTTGCTCTAAACAACTTACTAAACAGGACTTAAAACCTCATTTGTATTTTAAAATATTCCTAAAAGAGGGATTTTTTTTTCCAGAAAAAAAGACCAGCTACATACAATTCAATACTTTATCTAGTTTCCCATTAATGTCGTGATCATTAGAAATCAGCAGGAGGAATCTATCTCTGGAAGCTGCAGAGAAAGTATTGAATCTAATTACTACATATAGCACACTGCATGTCAGTTTCTAAACAGGGTTCTCAGCTACCTCTTGGGGTAAAAAAGGGATAGCAATAAAAAATAAATAAAAAAAAAAGCTCAACTCTTCAATGCTTCACTCGATATATGCAAGTGGTTGTTTTTTTCTTTGGAAGAAGTGGGTGTGAACAGCATATGCTTTTATACACACATTCATTACATTGTTAATTCTGGGACAAAGTGCAATATGGACCAGGCAGTGTTTTGTTTCCAGAGTGCTGAAGACTCACAGCTGAAGTAGATTTTCAAAAAGCTCAGCAAAACTTTGGACAATTAAATACAGTCACTTTTTTCTAGTACTCAGCACCCACAAAGACCATCATGTCCAATTTTCAAAAATACCTTAGCACCTGATGTACTACTTTATTTGGCAACCTGACCATTCATTTGAATAAGACCTCAACCATTTAAAAAATCTGCACCTTCATACATGCATGTTCTTTCTCTTGGGTTCAGAACTAAAAACAGGTCTGACTTTGAATTTTACTATAGTCAAACAGTCTAAGTTTCTTCCAAGTCAAGGCAATTCAGCTCCAGTACTTGAGAGTTAACATCAGATTTTCATTCCATTCACAGAAATAGGACTGATCTTTTCCAGTTTCCCTGTCCTGTGAGCCATCAAGAGACACTAATTTTAGCTGACATTGGATTCCTTTTCATTTCTGACACTCTAGGAGACTGTTAAGACATTAGCGACAATGAAGAATTAGTTGTCTGCGTAACTTCTTGTATATTGCAGCATTCAGTACATGGAAGAAACTTTGAGCAGTGACAATGATGGCTTGATATGTACAAAACTTCAGAATTATTGATGTCACACACAGAATACCAGGTTTTAAGTGTAGCTCATCTTTTTACCCAATTTGTCATCCTTGCACAGACTTAAGAAGAGTGTATTTGTCATATTACCTCATACATCCATTGATATTTCCAAAATTATTTTGCAAACATAAAACCAACCAAGCAATGCTGATAATTTCTAAATGCCTACCTATATTGCTAATGTCTGCAATAAATAAACAGCAACAGTTTTTAAATTTTGTCTTGCATACCTGAGTACTGCATACAAAACCATGAAATCATAACCATTCCTCCATTTAAAAAAGGACTACAAAAATATATGATCAGAAAGTCATAAATAGAATTTAACATTTTTACTCTTTATGACAACTATGTTTTCCTTATACTTCTACTTGTCTGAGGGTTTGTGTAAGGTGAGAAACCTTGAATTATTAATATTGTTATAATTACAAACTTTTAATAATCTAACAGGATGTAAGATAAAAGCCACTTGAAGCTCTTTATAGCCTGAGGGACTATGCTGATTTCTTTCTGCACTCATTTCTTAGAGTATTAAAAATGCATTATTGGGAGTGCTCTGATGACTGCTTACATGTCTATTTATTCAACTCTAGAATTGTTTATGTTGGAATTATGGACTTGGTTTTCTATTCAGAGGGTTAGTTACTTTCTTTGCTCGCTGAGTCTTGAAGCTATTTTAGTTCAAATTATATTAGAGAATCACATACAAAAGAATTCTTTGTTCACAGCCTATCCAACAAACTAGAGGGCTTCAGAGGCATCTATAGCTCCAGGGCCCAGTAAATTAGGTCTTGAGTAGAAAAATGAAAGGAATAAAAATTGCCGTATGTAAGAGGGTGGATTGGGTGTGCTGTCTTCCACTCAGAGAAAGGAAACTCTTATAAATGGAAAGTGTGTTTATTTTACATATTTTTTAATCACATATTCTTAGATAACAGCATCTACTCCAAGTTAAATAAAGAAGTTTGGTTTATGTTCTGTCTGTGATTACAGATTACATCAGATGCCAGATTACATTTTCCTATGAGGAAAAAGAAAGAAATCAGTCAGACTAGAAATCTCTATCAAATTTACATTATCCTGGTGACTATCAATTTTTGTACCTGCCATGAAAGATCTGGAGAGACTCCAGAGCATATAAATTTTGCCACACCCTTTTTGGTGTACAGCAGTACAGTCAGAAAACAGGATATATTTGCAGAGGTTGTTTCGGAATAGAATGGTTTTCTTCTTTTCTTTCTCTGCTTCTGCCCTTTTTCAAAAGGCCTGAAATTAATTTGTAGTGTATGCTTCTATAGAAGCATCCACTGAAAGATAACTTTGGAAGCTCTGAGCCATTGAAATCTTGGTATTGTCAAACTGTTGGTTTTGACCCTTATTCTTTCATTATGAAAATGAAATATTTTTAAATATTATTCACAGAGTAGAACACATTTTGTTTGTTTCCTGTAGATGTCTTAAGATGTCTTATTAGCTATGCCATTTTTCTTAATATTTACGTTTAGTTTCCTGATGCATAGAAATAAGTGGAAAGCAATAAAATTAGCTTTATGTACAATTTCGATAATTTGTTTTACATGGAACATTACTCTTCCATTTTCATATAAGCTGTATACAGTGGAATATTGTTAACTTAGTTGATCAACCCTTAATACTATAGTGAGACAAGATGTGATCTTATACACGTCTATGTAGGGCTGTCTACAAACTTCTATGCTATTTTAGAGAAACCCCGTTCTAAGTTGCATTTTCCATTTGTTCAATGTTAACTTGCATGCAGATTGTACACATGCTATTCTTTAGTCTCAGCAAATAATGTCATGTTTTTTACTTTCTTCCATTCACACTTCCCAGGGATAAGGATCCATTTTCACTTTTATTTCAGAGCTCATTGCAAAGACATTTTGTTTCAGTCACTTTGAAGCTCTTTAAAAGATCAAATCCCTGCATCTGATTTATATATTTGCAAAAAATCAGGAGGAATTTATGTCTTAGTGGAAACATTGAAAAAAAATGATAGTACATTGAAAATATATCAGCTGCTATTTTTGATTCATCTGTATTATACCCATGCATCTTTAAATCAGTATGTTACTTATTTCAAATTTTATATACCTGTTGAATTCATTAATGTATTAAACTAAAAGCTCATTCTTTAATGCTTCATGTGATGTTACTTTTGACCAGGAAGGAATTGTTTCTAATTTAAGAACCTTTTTCAGAAGTTATCAGCCATAATTATAGATAGCTTTTTGTTAGAGTAATGAGGTATTGAGGGGTTTTTTCAGCAATAGTATGGCCCAATGCTTTTTTTCTTAAAAAAGTTTAATGTCCTCTTTTGCTTCAATCTTCAAATAAAGAATGATATTCACAACCTAGTATTTTAAACATTCAGTAGTGGCAAAGGAGTAGAAAAAATGACAAAACAGGGAAAGAATAGGTTAATAAGCAATTAGATAAATCAGTCAGATTTCGGGTTGGATTTCAGGGTTTACAGTAAGGTGTTTAGAAGTCAGACAAAGAAATGTTTTCACTGTTTAACTTCAGGAGCTACAGGAAGATAGGCCTGATCTCAGGGGCAGGTGGGCTGCAAAACAATACCTGTGTTTCTAGCAGGGGAAATGAAAATGGAAATCTGAGATTGTTTAGCTTCAAACTTTGAAAGACATTAGCACTAATTAAGTAATTGGGCTGTGCATATGTAAAATATGAGAGTATAACAAATGTCAGGCATTAATTTCCTGAAACTCAATGTCCTTCTTCACCAGAATAACTGGCTTGCTGAATGAAAGGAACGGCAACATAATATAACTTCATTACAGAAATATTTTGGTGGGATCATATTGTATGTTATATATATATATTTCATATATATAAACAAACTAGGAAAAACATTTTAGAAGAATCTGTCATGAAGTATATGAACCACTAGTAACAAAAATTGCAAAGTAATTATCAAACAATCATTGTCCATGGCTGGGTCTTCATAATACTTACAGGCTCCAAGTACCATGACTAGCCTCATCTGGGGACTCCATCCAGGCAAACACTCAGCCAGTGGCCTAGAAAGCTGCATGTAATGTCTAACTCTCTGCCTTAGTCCCTGCCTGATCTCCAGAGTGTGAATGCTGTGATGTGTCACCTGCCTTAATGTTCTGGCTTGATTTTGGACTTGTCTTGTCATAGAATCATAGACTCAGAGAATGGTCTAGGTTTGAAGGGACCTTAAAGATCATCTAGTCCAAACCCCTTGCCATGGGCAGGGACACCTTCCACTAGACCACGTTGCCCAACAGACATGTCTACTGGTCACTGGACTGTAGCTGAGACCAATTACTATCATCAGACCTGCTCTACTCGCCATGCTTAGGTAATGTGGGACTGCATCCCTTTTTCATAAGGTATCTGTCTCTGCCTGCTCTGCTGTTGCCTTTGTCTTTCCTTGCAAAGCAACCTCAGGCTGTTCTGCGAAGGTCAGTGCATGGATCATCTCAAGTGGAATCTGTCCTCCATCCATTTCCACTCTCCACTTTCTGAATTGTATGGATTGGTCTGCTGTTTTCTGGCTCTCAAGGCATTGTATAGCTTAGTTACAGTACATTTGTGAGAGAATTCCTTTTGTCAAAAGAGGAAAGTCAATATAGTCTTTTCTCTTTGGGCTTTCTCGTTCATACTCATGTTCACTTTACTACCCTCTCATCTTTTCTTTTTGCTCACTGCTGCTAAAAAACAACTTTCTATACAAAAAGAGAAAATAGACCATCTCTTTATATGGCTTCTTACTTTCCCAAAGCATCTTTTGACCTAAATGGAATTTTGGCCAAAAATAAAGGAAGATACATTGGAAATGTTTCATATCTAGGCAGACGGACAAATAGTTTTGATGAGAGAGGTAAATAATTTGTCTCCGTTTAAGGCTCAGAGAGCAGGATTCTCTCTCTATTGTCCCCTACCCTCCCAGGGGGAGGATTAAAAAAGAGGGAATAGAGAAAAAAAATGCTTCGCACAAGGTTAGAAGTTAAGACTGTAAGAAGTTTAATGAAAAAAAACAACAGGGGAAAGGAAAAGGGAATTAATAAGGGACAAAGGATATTTAACTATATACAAAACCTGATCCCAGTAGTCTCGAGTGGAAGTGTCCAAACAGTGCCTCGTGGCCACTGTGACTGCTGTGACTCGTCACCAGGGCCTGCAGTGGTGGCGGGAGCGGATGGTGGTGGATGCTGCCGAGCACGTGGAGGTAGCCCCAGCCATCCCAAGATGTGACAGGAAGCAGCCCAGGAAACCAGGAAAAGCCTGCGAAAACCTCGAGACTCCTCATTTTTTTATAGACTGTGGCCGGAAAGGGAAAGGAACAGTACTGATCTCTGACCCCCAGGGTCCTACAGACACCACCCTTTCAGGCTGGTAACCCTTAAACCGTAACATAATTCATGTTGCTCTCCTCACATTAAGGAAGATCTTTCTAATATGATGCAATAGAGAATTATCAGAATTAAATTAAATAATACCTTAAAATAAATTGATGTTTTATAGACTGCTATGACTGGGATTCCACAGTTGCAGGTGCTTTACCAAGGTATAATTGTCCAGTTTTTTCTTTTTACTGAAATGTCTTATGCTTACATTATGTTATCCAGCTATTAATTAGAAGTAAATATAGGGTGCCAAAAAACCTAAAAGTAAATGAGATTTCAAAAGCATACCTGCTTACTCTTCATAATTCACACAGAATTGGCCACATTTTTAGAAAAATACAAATATTCACTGACTGATTCTTTTTTTGTTGAATCCTCTTAATTTCTTAGAATTTTTAGAAGTTTGACTGTTACCACATAGTGTTTTGTTTCTTTTCTTGCATAAATCTTACTTCTCAAAACAACTAAGTAGAGCATTTGTATCCATATCATCTATATATGTATAATCCTTACCTACATATTTAGACTTTTCTTAAACATCAGAGATGTAATGTTTTTGAAAAGTGTATCTTGAAAGATGGAATAAAACTAAATAGTTCTCTGGAATATAAATGTTTGTACTACATGTAATAACTTGTGCTAGGAGTTGTAAGTCAACCCTTGATACAATCACAGTGTGCAGGAAATCTTCACTATCCAATTTCTGGCCCTTTTGAAACTGAAAATTTGTCACTCCTTGCTGCAATTGCCAGTTTGTACTGTCAGTTTCCAGTATGCCTATGCAGAAATAATGTCTTATCCACATTCTGATGTCATTATCAGAGCATCAGGCCTAAGGTGTGACTATCTATAAGAAACTTTGTCATGACTGCAAGGAAACTATTATGATTTAGAGAGCATAGGCACTTCTGAATATCATTGAAATCATACACAAAACTCCCCACATTTTGTAGAAAGCTATAAGTCTTTCTCGTGCTTTTTGTGATGTTACTATTTACTGTCCTCCACGCCATGTCTGACATACTGGTTCAAATCTAACTGTTCTATGAGCATAATTGCACATAATTATTTCTTTTAAAAAAAATGTCTTTAAGAAGAGCTCAGAGAAATTTAGAAAAGTTTAATATTTATTATTTTTATAGATTCGCTAGTGTCCATATTGTATATGTATTCTAAAAGCACTGCAAATAACTAATTGCTGAATTATTTTTGAAGACACAAATATATTGCCAAATAATACTTGAAATGTTTAAAAGTTTCCCTAC
>NW_010185918.1:0-20682 GCF_000695765.1 Mesitornis unicolor | reverse complement strand
ACAAGAATTAAGATTTCTAAAATAGTGTTCACCATTAAAAATATACTCTTACTGATGACTAAGCAGTCTAATGTCTCTCAACAGAAAGTCAAACATCATAATTTTAAAGAAAAATCAAAATTTAAACAGTAAAAAGATTATGTAGTAAATTTAGAAGAAAAGAAATTGCAAGCTAAAAATCCTCACACAATTTTACTTCTGCACTTTAGGGCACATACTGTAATTTTCCACATTATTATTATACCTTTGTTTAGTCACCTATTTGGATACAAAATTGATGGAAAAGCTCATCATTCTGATAAGGTTGTATTTCTTGCTGCTGTGTTGACCAAGTTATTTTTATCTCCCTCTGTATCATCATGTGTCTTCTGTTTCCCAGGCTCATCAGAGCATATTCAGTTTAAAAAAAGGTGGAGACTGCTGATACATTTGATTGTTCCTGCCCTCCTCCTCTTTTTGTGATCCTCTACACTAAAGATCTTAATTTCTAAGGCACTGAAGTGCTTTGTGATGCAGGGTATGTCAGTATGGCCCCTTCTAGATGAGATATTTATTAAACGGCTGTCTGTAATCACAGCTGGGTGAATCTAATGGGTCAGGAGGTGTTCCTGAATGTTATAGTCTTAAAACTATATGTGATTACATAAGGTGGGAAGTAGTAAAGAATAGTTAATTACTAAATCACTTAAGCTAGTATTCATGAAGGCAGTGATGCATCGTGAATAAGTCAGTGGAGTACACTGCTTTTATCCTCTCCTTTCTGTAAGCAAGGACATCTGCATCATTCCTCTGTAGCCTATTTATTCCATCAGTGGGGATTGTTCTCATGAGTACAGTACAAATGAGATTCCTACTTACTCTTTTAAACAAGACTAGGGTCTAAAATGTATTGTCATACTTGTTGTTAAAACAGGTATTTCCATCCTTCTTACACATTTTTTCCTAAATGCAGTCTGATGTTCTGTGTGTATTAAAAGATATTCTTTTCTGCTGATTGTTTTTGTCATTCAGGCTATCCTCAGTTTTGGGGCTTCAGGTTGATGATTGCCTAGGTCTTGCCCTGTCATCGAGCTAGCTGAATGGGCACGGAAAACCACTGGACAAGAGAAACTCTTGGATGTAATAAGATGGATGTATGGGGATCCAGTTAAAGTTACAGAAGTGCCATGAGGGAATGGCTGAATTTCACTAGTGGTTAAAGACTAGATATACAAGAAAGACCTAGGAAATAATGTCAACAATATGTGGCTGAGATCACCTTGTTAAGAGTATCAGAAGTACCAAATTAGAGCACAGATGCACCAGAACAGCGACTAATAGGTTGAAAAGTAATTAGGGACAGGCTGTTTATTTGGTAGGGGTTAGTGGTAAAAAGTAAGAACCTAGGAGAGGTAATAAAACTAATTGGCCAAGGATGCAGGTGGAGTTATGTAGGTGTACCAGTCAGGCTGTCTTGGTGCTTCATTACCACAGCTGAGGCAGGAGACCAAAACAGAACTGTAGTTCTGACCATACAAAATGTGATGAACCTATCTCTACCCTTAGATGGACCATGGGGATCCAAATGCCTTTGCTTGCCTGCAGGGCAATGCCCAGACAAGCTTCCTAGTATCACTAGGTCAGCAGCTCTTCTGGGCCTCGTGGCACCAGCACCTTCCTCACAGATTCCCAGAGCACTTCCAGTCTGACTATAGGAAACATGTGATTATTATATGGAACAAGATATGTTCAAGGGATGCTATTCTGTGGCCTTTGGGCTGTTTCAGATGAATGTATTGTTATACATAAAAGTATATTAAAACTGAATCAGCCTCTACAGAGCCCAGAACAGGACAGGAAAATTACCCGAAATTGTACATGAAAACTAGTCTTCTAGTTCTGCTCTGGTACTTTGCAATCCCAGCACTATGAAAAGTTTTCAGATTTCACAAAGAAGTTTTTAAAGCTTTCAGCAGCTTCACTGAGTTTCAGACTGATTGGTCTGGGATAAGACTCCAGAGAAGTATCGCTGTGGGATTGCTCTGCTTTTTTTTTTTCTCATCTACTGACCACTGCCCAAAAATGGCTACTGAATCAGGTTGCCTTTTTGTCTAGTTCTGTACAGTTAGTAGTAGATGCAAGGGAAGCCCTATTAACACATTTGCATTGATGCCTTACTTTCAGAAAAGCTCCTTGGAAGCACTAGATGATTTTAGAGTAGTCTACGCATTGAGTAGATCAATGGATTTGAAGATGAACACTAATACTTCATATTCCATGCAATCTCTTACTTTTCTGACTAATGGAAGTATTAGAAGGAAATGTTATGGAGCATTTCTCCCTTGATAATCTGCTAAAGGCTTTTCCAAATGTCAGGCTGGTATGGATGACTAGAGAAGACATATGATAGCACACCAAAAAAGGGCATTTTAGAGTTGAAAAATACATTAAAATACCTTAACCAGAAATCTGAAGATTAAGTTAAAACAAACAAGAACTAATCTTATGGAAGTGTGTTGAAAATACGAGCTTACAAATTCTAAAATTTATAAAAGTTTCAGTTCACTAAACTACAGTCTAGGCAAACACTTCAAAATTATTGTCTCACTTGTCCACTAATGAAAGTAAACATCAAGGTCAATTAGATTGCTGTGTGTGTTTTTCCAGTGTAATAGCCAAATGCAGCTTGGCTTTTTTTATTCTGACTACTCTGAAACCATTCCAAGCAACATAGTTAAATGTAAGCAGGACTAACGTAGCTGGTGTCTAGCCTGAGGTCAGTGGAGAATGGCTGTCCTTATATCCAGGGCCAGATGTCAAAACAGCAAAACATTTTGTGAAGAGGTGAAGGTAAAATGCAATAATCTGTTCTCAGGGTAGCAACATCAGGGACAGGGTCATGGCATGATTTCTGACGTGAGGAATATTTTCACTTAAACATAATACCCTGCCTTTCAATGCTGACACTAAGTACCTTTTCCACAGAATCCTTTATGATTGCCTGTTCGTGAAATGAATACATTCAGTTTTCAGCAGTGTCATTCAGTCTCATGATGATCTGGATAATAAGCTATTAATTAAGTTCAGAAATAGGTTATAATTCTCTGAGCAATCATTTAATTTCTGCCCAAGCAAACTGACTTTAACTAACATTGTGCATGTTTTCCTGCAGTTAGCTGTGCTCCAAGCAAAGACTGTTTACATATACCTTGTATGGCTTTTTCCTCTCGCATCCCACATGTAGTAAAACAGACTTTAAATAATATTAGATTTAACTTCACATATTACATCTGGTAGAATGTGTACGAGTACACAACATAAACAATATATGTAATGTAAGAACAAGTCTGTCAAATATCGGTTGATGCCTTTGCTGCATATATTGAAGAAGACTGTTATAGAGATTCAGCTAATGCATGAAAATATTTATTTGCACCTACTCTTTTACATTTATCTTTTCAGCCTTAGACATTTACTTAAGATTTACCATGAGAAGCTTAGAAAATAGTTGAAGTTCTGATGCGTCTCATATATTTTAACAGGGTTTCTTTGGAACAGCATGAAATAATAAAGCAGAACAAAATGAAACCAATTGTGCTACCTCCACCATACGCAAAGGTTGAAATATTTGCAAATGGTGTTCTAACTACAAGGGAAGTGCGTATATTTTCAGTGTTGCTGCCTGAATCAGAATGTAATCATTCACGGTAGTAATCAATCTTCTTCAACAGTTCCTCATGTTTCTAGGCTCTCATAACAAGAACCTTTTTTTATAATTTGACAAAATTTAAGCCTTACAGGAAAGTAAAATGCGAATTCTGTATCTTTCGTTTGTAAAAACTTTCTGTACTTGGAACACAGGTGCAAAATACCCACATATCAGTCCTTAGAGCTAGATAAAGACTTTAATTATGCTTATCATTTTTTGGCTAGTTTTGTTTCACTGCTTCCTGAGGAATGGATTGCCTTTTTTCTCTTTTTTTCCTTAGCTTATTTTAAGAAACACATTTATGTCATTTTTTCAAAGGAAAAACTTACGTCAGACACTCTTCCAGGATTGATGTGCCAACTTTTTTTTTTCTTTTTTCTGCTGGAAAACAAAATACATATACATGTAAATCAGTTTGTTTCTTTCAAGTTTTGTTTCTTTGGCTGTCTCAGTGAACGAACTATAAAATATAGTTTTATCTTCCTTTTTCATGTCCATTCCTACATACCAGTCTTTTAAAAGGAAAAATTTTTACAAGGCAAAAATGTACTCCTACATGGAAATGCATGTTATAAAGAGGCACAGTAGAAGTCCAGCGAGTCTATTAATTTGCCTTTCATAAAGTGAGCATAAGACAGCATTCAACCAGCATGATTCTTCACTGAGGATTGTGAGTAGAGATATTTTAGATAATTTAGAGATATTTTCTTTTATTACTGATTGTTTGTATTGTTTGGTACTTTCCTACAAGCAAACAGTCCCCAGAAGTTAATCTTTCCTAATCAGAATGATTTAGAATTGTCTAAAGCAACTATGTTGGAGTCAAGAAATTATCCCAGCTGAACCTCTCCTTGAGATTTTCTAGGAGAACTTTAACAATGCAATATTAGAAGATGTAGAGAGTACTTTATATCACATAGAACAATGAGTCAGAAAAAAGGTTAGTTCAGAAAAAGTAACGCAGCATGCCGTTGCCAATTAGCATTCCCATTCTTTCCCATTATTGTCAATTGATTTTTCAAACCTATTGTCAGTAGGTTTTCTAATGTATTAGACAACTAGAATAGAAGTTTTTTCCATCATATATATACCAAGTTAATTTCTTCAAAATTTTCATAATTCTTCTGTTCTATTCCCTTTAATCATTTTGTCATCTCTTTTGAACTTTCAATTTATTGATATAAAAGTTTATTATTAACTATGTCAATCTGTAAGCTGCACATTTTTCTTTCTCCTCTTTGATAAATCAAGGTAGTTCTGAGTAAATGCATCTATGAAGCTTAAGCACCAGGGTAGTGACACTAACTAATACCTCTGAACTCTCAAGTTCTGTGCTGAGAGCCCTGAAACATCCCTTGTTTTGCTATCAGAAATAATGCTCACGTGAAGCATTCCTGAAATAACTAAGAAAGGAAAGGACAGCCAAGGGAACAATAATTCTTTCAAAACATACTTGTTAATTACTTTTAACAAAACCTTTCACTTTTCAAATGAAGTCAAGGAAGTTCAGAACTTTTACTGATTATGAATATAACTAATGTCGAAAATATAGAGAATGGTGCAAGTTTATTATTAATTCATTCATACACATTCTATATGTAAATATAGTTGTCCCTGCCCATGGCAGGGGGGCTGGACTAGATGATCTTTAATGTCCCTTCCAACCTAAGCCATTCTATGATTATAAAATACTATGATTGTTGTTGATAAAAGGGCATACATTCAGAAATATAAATACAGGCAGCATGGAGAGAAAACTATAACATGGGAGGAATTTCAATTGACACAAAAACATGGGTAATTGTATATAAAACTGTGAATGTCATTTGTCTTGACTCTTTCATGCTAAAAGAAACCATAAATGCAGTTCTCTAATTGTTTTAAGTAAGATGTGTTGAAAAGGGCAACTAACAGAAGGTCGTGCATCCTAAGATTAAACAAAATCGCTATGGCTTTGACAATTTCCTCCACTCTAATCTACTTGCATGGAAAACTGAGAAGGCAAGAGCTAATGAGGATCACATCTTTAAAATACAAATTTTAATATTTATATAAGTTATGTTAATATACGCACTTAACCTTTGGGATTATTATTCTTATACAGGATCCCACTGGGATTCTAGGTTGCTCTGCCCTCACATATAGCAATTACCCTGTTCTTCACATTATTTTCCTGCTTTTTCCTTTGTGGCAATTGACTAGACGGGAAGAGTGAAATTTCTTTACATGTTATTAGCTGTGGATGTTAGAAAAGAAGTCCAAATGAAGGGAGATAGATGTGAGGTGGCATTATCATTTAGAAGCCAAAGGAAGTGGCAGTGTAAAAACTGAGGATATTTATCAATGGAATGAAGAATTTTTGAGGATGGATCTTGCTTAACTTTGTCTATCAGATCTAAGCTACTTTAGAGTGAAATTATTCATTCTTTGAAAGGTTCTGCCTCTTCCCATGAGATGTAAAGGTAGTCTTATGCATCAGTTAAGACTTGGTGCTTAAGTAAAGGTCAGTGAGATGTATCCAATTCTAAGTTAGTTAATGTCAGACATTGATTCTATGCTATTTACTTGGCTTCATCACATTTTAAGTTATCAAACCAAATAGTGTTTGTATACCACATTACAATGTTCTGATCGTTATGGTTGCTATGGAAACTTAGCTCAAGTTTTATCAATATAAACTCAAACAATTGAATTGTGTTTAAGCACAGTAGGAGAAAAGAGCTCACACCACATCCTTATGCTTCAAAGCTAATTACAAGGTCATGAGTTCAGGTATGCAGGAACAGAACCTAAAGGTACTCCCACTGCTCCCATTGAGATGCAGCTGCACAGGAGTAGAAGTTACAGAGGCAATGGCTGTGAGTCTCATTTGGTATACACTGTCAGTGAAGAACCGCTATAACTTCTTTTGCCTACTGTGCTTCACTGCAGGATGGCAATGCAACTTCTGGAGCCTTGCAATGGCAGTGAGGGACCAGATACAGCTGCAGAATTATCCATTGTTCTATCTCACAGCTACAGCCTTCCACCTAAACATAATGTTGATTTAATGTAATTTTGTGAGACATAATTTGCATAATTAGGTTTAATTATCAAATAACTAGGTACATAAGTTCAGTGTGGAAAAAAAAGAAATGTTAAACATTTATAATATTTTCCATGTGTGGAAAGGCACAGGTTTTCAAGCCAGCACTAGAAGAACTCAGTGTAGTAATTAATGATTTAGAACAGAATAGAAGCAGAAAATAAGCAGAAAAGAGTGAAATTTCAAATTATTAAAAAGGTTCTGGGCTCTCAGCAGTGGAATACATTAGAAAGGTTTTCAAGGCCGCTAGGTGAAGACAAGAGATTGTGCAGTATTTGCCATGGGAAGGTAATGTTAAGTCCAAAGGAAAGCATGCTGTAAGGGTTAAGCTGGACTGCGTGTGCACACTGCAGGGTACATGTCATTTCTCAGGCACTGCTATTAAGGAAAAAGAACTGGGTACCCGTTACGCAGCTCAGCTGCAGAATGGTGTCCAGTTCTGGTCATACTAATTTAAAAAGGGAAATAGCACATAAGGAGGAGGGTCAGTAAGAGTCAATGGGAATCAGTAGAAGCAGTGAAAAAGTACAAAAAAAAGCTTTTCTGAAATATGACTGTTTATCTTAGTGAAGAATAAAAATGCATTACAGAATCAAACAAAACAATGAATACCACAGAGGAAAAAAATGCAGAAAAGTACAAATACCTTTGCCATTTCTTTTAGGAGACCAAAAGGGGCAACTAATCTAGCGCTACTGTGTGTCACTCACTGAAAAGACTCCTTGCCACAAAATATCATTGTGACAATTTTTTTAGTAGAAAGTGGAAGGGAATTTCAGGCTTAATTGCTTGGTGAGTACTTCTGTAGCTAAATTCTAGACAAAATTTTAAAGCAGAAATTTTTTTAAACTGACTCTTCAGGTATAAACAGCCAAGGGTGCTTTTATCATGTGCCAGTTTTTCCAGACTCTTTCTTCTGGATTATGTCACACTGGCAAATACCAAACACAGTATTACCAGATTATGGTTAGCAGCATAGTGGATTTGTAATGGTGTCCAACCATTTCTCTGATTAGTTAATTCCTTTATTTCTATGATGACCTCAAATCACAACAATGGTACTGTAACTACATATTAAATAAAAGCCATTCTATTAAATGTAAAACTCTATTGAGTGTAATTGTTGACAAGTTTTACCATGGAAAAAAGTTGCTAATTTATTTAAAAATGTGTAAAATGCTGATGTAAATTACATACTAGAACTATCAGGTATACCTGTTTGGGGAATAGTAAGGGGTTTTTTCGCTTTGATAAAAATCAGAATAACACTGATCTAACTTTGTTCCTCAGCATAGATTCAACCTGATGTTGTAATGGAGTTAAATTTCTGTGGAACATGGACAATAACATGTAACTGTCTCATTAGGATGCTGTGAGAATTAATCAGTGCATAAAAAGCTCACTGCAAAAAGCAATATATTTTAAGAAGCTTTAAATGAGACAAAATACTGCTGCAAACTCATCAATAGCACAATATCAGTTCATAGAGCAAATTTCCAATTTTTCAGGAATTCTGGGTTAGAACTCAGATCAAGGACGAAGGAAGTGAAACGGATTATTTCATGAATAATAAAAACAATGAAGCCGTTCTTTGTTTTGGGGGTGCAGGGAGGGGCTGTGATTGGGGTTGTGGATTGGTGTTAGATGGCTCTGCATTCTCTTGCCCTCACTAAGACAATTAGATCTGGCCAGTAAGTGCGGTAACTAGCTTTACAGCTGATTGTATGAACATGCTACTGGCCAGTTGTCAGACACAGAGAAAAGGTAAACCTCCTGTACTCAAACTGTGATCTTTCACTCAAGGGAACACTAATTTGAAGCTTCAACTTCTATGCAATATTTTATTTTCATGAAGCCTGTGGGATCTTAATAGCTTTGAGTCCTCCGCTGCATTTTCAAATTTGGTTGAAATTGGATACTAAGTTCGAAAGTTGCTGGGGACACTGACTGACAGACAGATAAATGAACATGGACAACATGATTGCATAAAACTTTTCTTCTTAGGAAACCAGGATAAAAATAAACTCAAATTATTATAGCACCCAGTAGACTTTCAGAGTTGCTAAGAACGCTTCCATAATTATGGTACTATACTCCTAAGGCTGTTTGAAGGTATATAATGGTTATAACTGTTATTCTTGTCTGACTACCTGCAAAACTGTTGTATGTCGCTCATTCCTAATAGCTGTTTAACAATTATTATTGTTGAATATGTGCTACCAACTGACTATAGATGGAAAAAAAACCCAAAACAACCAAAACCAAAACCAAAAAAAAAGCAAGACAAAACAAAAATCTCAGTATTCATTAAGGGTTGTCTTAACTGAGGTCTGTAAGCACCTATTAACTCAGCTGGGAACATGATGAGCCCTTATAAGCTGTATAGTTAACATTCAACCCAAAAGAACTGAACTTTTACAGGAAAGCTCTCATAGGATATGTCACTTGTAATTACTTTATTATGTCACCCTTTAAGAATCAAGCAAATACTTGATTGTGAAGTACAGCAGAAAAAGCTGAGGCCTTTTGGTAATTTAAAAGAATACAATGATCCATTAAAATAAACTATGCTCCTCAAATGAATACTTATTCATATTCTGAAGTGGCTTACTTCAATGACTTCAAATTTTTAAAATTGTCTTTACTGCATTCCAATTGTTATTTTCAGTAAATAAATTGGCGCTTATCTAGAGGCAGAAGAAAATTTGCCCACAAAAATAACCCATTCCAGTGAATATATCAAAGTTATAATGCATGCAGCACTCAACAAAAGCAAGTCACCTTTCTGGAAAATTCCAAATGCTTGCTCTGATTAAATTATTTACTATGTGAAAAGAAAGACCTGTGACAACTCACCCAAATATGGATTTACCTAGAATTCATTTTTGTCAAGGAAAAGAAATACCTGCTGGAAGTTTGATGCTAAGCTGAGGTGATGCAGACTCCATTGCTGGCATCAACATTACAGTTTCGGTACAATTTGGGCCAATATCCCTCCAGCTTAGTCCTGAACTAAATGTTTTTTATTAAATACTGAGAACTTTTTTTTTCATTTTCTATCATCATATTTTACAGTAGCATGGCCATAAGCTACAGAAGGGTCAGATTTTGTTCTTCTTTATGCCTATAGAAAGACTTGTATTGTTATCAGCAGAAGTAATAAATGCCTGAGTTGTATAATGTTTTCTCTTGTCTTGCAATTGTCAAGCTGTGAGGACAGTAGTGGGAGGAAAAAAGAAGTATTTTAGTTAATTAAGTTCTCCATTTAGTTAAAATAACATTGGCCATTCTTACTTATTGATTTTCTTTGTGAAATTTTTTTTTCATCTCTTTAGTCCTGGTGCGTGTCCATTAGTTCAAAAGCAAATTCTCTACATGCTGATGAAAAGCCTGGTATAGTGCCATTGCAACTGTACCCTAGAATAATGTAGGATTCAAATACTCTGCCCTTATCACCTTGTGGTGCTTTAGTCTCTCTCGTAACAAGCAGCAAGCTGGAATACTGAACAAAGTTTTTTACATCACTGGAGAAGGCTTATTGTACCATAATGATCCTCTCTGGGCAAGATCTATAAATGATGCAATATAGCTCAGCTGACCTTTTTTTCTGAAGCCAGTCCTTAATATTCATCATTACATTGACTTTCCTGATTACAGAGGCATGACATCTATCCCTGCATCTAATTCGGTTCCGCTACAGTTTTAGAATGAGTTTGCTACCAAGTGCAAATAAAAGACAAGATGCCAAACTTAAGGGCGAGCCGTTTTTCATGATGGGGTCTCTGTGTGTGTGTGTGTGTGTTTCATATATGTGTGTGTGTGTATATATATATATAATCTCTTGCTTGTATGCATTCATTTGCTCCAGTGGCATCCCAATGTTTTGTTTCTCTTAAAAGACCTTGGAGGTGAGATTTTCATTTTGATAAAGGGCTATTCAGACCTTACTGTTTTCATATCTTAAACCATTCCACACTGAAAATATATACCCTTTCCAAAGCATGCCAGAAAGAAGACAATAAAACTGCCATAGCAGAATAGACTGCAAGGTAAGTAACTGTTTTCTAGTTCTTTAAGACAACTTGTAAAAAGAAAATGGGCAGTTTTTTATAACCGTAGTTGAAAGACCTGATGTATTTATCTTGAAGCCTGGAGGAATTTTTATATCATCAGTAAGTCTGACCTATTGATCTGCCTTCCATCTGGTGACACCATTTATACTCATGCAGAGCATAATCAATAGTATAGAAAAACCATATTTTTCCCGTATTACAGTGATATTTTAAGTGACATTATAGTCAAGGGAAAAGGTTTCAATAATAATAATAAAAATTAAATAAGAAATATAGTTTGGGGTTTAATAGCTTGGCCATATTGATTTTTACCAGAGTTGTTTGCCATATTTTACCATCAGATTAGATGTCATCTCAGCAGAAGCCATTTTTTTCCAGTTAACTATTTTCAGTTGGATAAGCAAATAAGCATACTGAGGGTTTAGTATGCTTTCTTGAACTATAATGGGAAAAACTTTCGTAACTCAGGGTCCTGGTGACTTTCTGCCCCACGTCCTTTGACTCTTTGTGATCCTTTAAGCTAAACATTTTTCAAAAATATGAAAAAATACCATTTTTTTCCCTAGTCTAAGCAGTGTAGACAATCATGTCACAAAGCAAAGGTGTTTCCATGCAGAGGAAAGGAGTCAGAAGGACAGAAAGCAAGAGGATCCTCTTTTCTCATGCTTCAGTGACAGCAGAAAGCATTTAGAGAAACATAGGCTTACACACTCAAGTTAGGCAACAACTGCTGCTTAGTACTGCAGACGAACATGGAAAAAAAGCCCAATGTCTCAGCCAGTCTGACCTGGAAGAAAAGTCCTTCCTGACTCCAAACACAGCAATTGACATTCCACAGAATATGTCACATGGGGTAAACCTTACCTGAAAGCACTGCTCAGATATATCAGATCTTGACTATACCTTCACATCCCTGACTGACTACATCAATCCAGTATAAATACAAAAACAAAAAAGGACAGATAAACTTCCTTATATTGCTGTTGTCAAATCCACACCCTTGTAGCGTATTTTGGGGCAGGAGACCAAAATGTTATAGAAATTCAAGTAGAAAACACTAATTGGCCTTCAATATTGGTAAACTCAAATAAGTTGGCTTGGGATACGTGATTAGCATCTTATGTAATATAATTTAGAAAACAATAAATAGTGAAAACAGTAGCCACTGGGGAGGCTAGGGGATCTCTACACATAGATATGTAACACCAAGAAGAAGATTGAATTCAAGTCTACTGTGCCTAAGGGTCAGGCTGCCAGCAGAATTGGACATGTTGAGAAGTTAGACTAGTTTCATGTTCCTCCTGATGTGTGGTGCTGGTCACAGTTGGACTGGAGGGCCTGGATTATTTTAAGCGAGAAGTCTGTGAGAAGCGTAAGGACTAGAGGAATAACAATGTTACTCCAGTCTTCAAAAAGGCAAGAAAGAGGACCCAGATAACCACAGACTAGTCAGTCTAACCTCCATCCCTGGAAAGGCGATGGAACAGCTTGTTTTTGTTGCCATCTCAAAGCATGTCAAGGAAAAGAGGGCTATCAGGAGTAGTCAACATGGATTCACCAAGAAGTTATGCTTGACCAATCTGATAGCCTTTTACAATGGCATAACTGGATGGACTGATAAGGGGAGAGCAGCAGATATGATCTTCAGTAAGACATTCGACACTGTCTCCCATGACATTCTCACAGCCAAACTTATGAACTGTGGATCGGATAACTGGATAGTGAGGTGGGTTGGTAACTGGCTGAAAGTCAAGGGAGGTTATCTTCCCACTCTACTCTGCCCTGGTGAAGCCACATCTGGAATACTACATCCAGTTCTTGGCTCCCCAGTTCAAGGAGGGCAAGGAGCTACTTGAGAGAGTCCACTAAGACGATAGGAGATTGGAGCCTCTACCATACAAGAAAAGGCTGAGAGAGCTGTCTCTGTTTAGCCTGGAGAAGAGAAGACTGAGGGGCAATCTCATTAATAAGCAAATACTTCCTTACTATGAGGGTAACAAAGCACTGGAACAGACTTCCCAGAGAGGTTATGGAGTCTCCTTCCCTGGAGACATTAAAAACATGCCTGGATGTGTTCTTGTGCAATCTTCTCTAAGTGATCCTGCTCTAGCACAGGAGTTGGACTAGATGAGCTTCAAAGGTCCCCTCCAACCGCTACCATTCTGTGATTCTGTGATTCTGTGAGTGCTGTGAAACAGAAATCTTAGAATAGAAATTATTACTCACCTTCTATAGCTTGCTAAATAAAATCAGCTTTATATGAGAGGTGTGGTTCTGTTCTCATATCCATCTGACTCAGCCTCTCTCCAGGGCACCGTAAGAGCAAGAATAGCACAGCTGACATTTTGGGCTACTGGATTTTCTGGATGTCATCTGAACATTGGTGCTGACTCCTCTGGGGTTTCCTGCATTCATAGATGGCCAGTATATGACGTTTCAGAGGAAGAACGGAGAAAAAAATAAAACATTATTCAAAATAATTTAAACAAGCTTTCTTGCCTCTGCAGTAATTTTCTATTTTCATAGCTACTCCCATGAAAGTATTTTGTGTTGTCCCCTCACAAAAGTAGTTGGTCTTGTGAACAAATATCAAGAAATAATAAGTATTGCTTGCATGAAATGCCTATGGAGATGGCATGAAATGCCACAACTCTACTTTATTCTTCTAATTATAGACCAGAATATACACATGTGCTTTTAACCATTTGTTGAAGGAGTTTGTAGCTCTCTGCTGAGGCACTGTGACTTCATGCAACTCCAGAGAGGCTATGCCTGTCAGTGCAGTGCCCCATCTCAGACATCATTTTCTTTAAGAGCAAAGTCAGAAAGCCTGCCAAGGAGTTCTTCTCGCACAAAGTAGCTTGACTCCCTCTGGGCCCTCACACAATCAGTATCAAGTGGTGAAATCCATAGAAAAAGGAAGATAGCTCAGGTACAAAATGTATATCTTAAAAGCTGAGGAGAAAGGATTGTAATAGGATATCTGATACTGTTCTAACAGTCATCTTTTGGGAATTGCAAATTCCCTGTAAACTTCACAGAAAGAAGAGCTGAGATTATTCATCTAAAATGAGTGAACAAAGAAAAACACAGCTGGAAGAGTAAAAGATAAAAGTATTCACTGTGCAATAGCAATTAATTTATTAAGTCTTCAAGAGGAAGATAACAGATGCTGTCAATACTGTATTTGTACTTGTGCACTGCACAAGAGAAGGTAAGGGAGGTGGGGCAGCTGAAAGTTTTGCAGGGATAAAATTGATAAAAAAGATAAAATAGAAACATAAGGCATAAACCACTGAGGACATTTCCTGAAAAATGGTAGAAAAACTAGACACTCTTTATTCCAAGACTGTTTCTGGTTTGTTTTATTAACTAGACACTCTTTATTCCAAGACTGTTTCTGGTTTGTTTTATTAGGCTCATTTTAGTCCTTTTGATGTTAAAGAGGAGATGGAGCAACATGGATAACAATAAAAGAAAAAACAGGGTTTGCCTGAACAAAAGGAAACCTCAGATTTAAGTGCGATTTTATTTGAAAAATAGATGAAGGGAAAATACTGATTTACCATGTGTGGTAAATATTTTAAAGTAACTGAGCAATGCCTTTCTTTCTACAAATATACAAATAAACTCTTGTGCATTACTTTTTTCATTAAGCCAGAAATCTTCAGTGTTATCCAACTGGGTGTCTGAACATATTTTCAAAGTTATGAAGTGATTGTAACTTCCTTTAAATTAGAGACAACCAGTACTAACATGTAGGCCTGAATGTTATTTACTTTAAAAAGGTGTCTGGAAGAGTTTTCTAGAAAATACGTGTTTGTACTATCTTCCATTGCATAAGAAAAAACAACTTGTAAAGGTCATTGGAAAGCTTTGAAAATACCTGTAAAAATCAAGTACAGCACTTGAAACAAAGATTTATTTAAGCATAAAATAACAACAGAATCATTTTAACTAAAAAAAGTTTGAAATAGTTACATCTTGTATCATTATGTGTTTAATAAAGTCATGACCTAGCATTTAGAAAAGTATTTGAGCATGGATACTATGAGAATGGGAAAATTTGAAGTACAGGAACAGTACAAGTCATGAAGTACTATAGTAAATTGGGAGAGTTCTGGCATTATAATGACTATTTAGACCCTCATATACATTAATAGACCATTGGAGACCATTGGATTTGGAGTAAACAAATCTGCTCATAAAAATACTAGTTCGCTTTATTTCACCACCTGTTCTTACTTCAAATCATAAACTCAGACTTACCAACTCCAATATAGTTATCATACCTGAAGTAAACTTCAGACTTAAAATACAATTTCTAATTTTCAGAACTAGAAATAGTAATTTTAGTATACTTCAACCATATAGCCTAACTGACGCTAAGACTTATTATTTTTGTTATAAAGACTTTTACTTCCTAGGAACAGGTAGAATCTGGGTGTAAGGACCCATTATGACATTTTCAACTTAACCAGAGATCTGCTTAAATCTACTGAGGACTGAATTCACAATAACTGTGAATAAGTTTATGCATTCTAATGAAAGATATATTGGGTTGGGCACAAGGTAACTGAGGGTTGTTTTTTTTAATAGATGGACATACATGTCTTGAAATGTAACTAACTTCATTTTAAACCACAAATTCTTTATGTAACTTGACAGCTGACAGCTCAAGCATTTTTTAGAAAAAGAAATTGCACAATTTCATTAAAAAATATTTATTTGGTATCAATCTCAAAACAGAAAATCAAAAGGAACATTTTCATCATATTTGGCTGTATTACATCCAAAAAAGAAAAACCACCATGCAAGCTCATAAAAAGTTATTTTATGTGTATGGTGAAGATGTCTTAAAACTATGGCAGTGTCAGAACTGGTTTGCTAAACTTTGGTCTGGATATTTTGATGTTAAAGATATACCACACTAAGGAAGGCCAATTGAAGGTGATAGCAACAAAATAAAGGCATTGATAGTCTCCAATCGGTGTTTAACGACATGAGAGATTGCTGATAATGTTGACATATCAAAGTCAAGCATTGAAAACCATATAAAACGACTTGGATATGTTAGGAATTTCAATATTTGGGTACTACATGAGCTCAAAGAATTTCATCTCACTAAGCACGTTCACACCTGTGAGTCTCTCTTGAAACGTGAAGAAAAATATCTGATTTTGAAATGTATGATAACAGACAAGGAAAAATGGATCATCTACAACAATGATGAATGAAAACGATCATGGAGCAAGTGTGATGAACCAGCTTAAAGCACTTCAAAAGCTGGTATTCACCAAAGGAAGGTTATGCTGTCAGTCTGGTAGGATTTCAAAGGTATGGTGTATTTTGCATTGCTTCCAAGGAACCAAACCATTAATCAAGATGTGTACTGTCATAAACTGTATAAATTAAATGATGCCATCAAACAGAAGTGTCCAGAACTGGTGAATTGCAAAGATGTTGCATTTCTCCATGATAACACTAGACCGTATACAAGTTCGGTCACATGTCAAAAGTTGTTGCAGCTTTAATGGGATGTGTTACCACATCCACAATATTCACCAGACTGGACACCATCAGACTACCACAACTTTTGTTCTTTACAAAATGCCTTGAATGGTAAAATCTTCACTGCTCATGAGGATATCAAATTGTTCCTGGGGCTGGTTTTTTGCTAAAAAAATAAGAATGTTTTTGAGCACAGAATCATGAAGTTGCCTGAAAGATGGCAAAAGGTAATTGAATAAAATGGAAAATATATTGTTTACTAAAGTTTTTGTTTCCCATGAAAAATTTTCCTTTCATTTACCTGGAAAAAAGAACTCAATTACCTTTTGGCCAATGCAATATTACTTCACCTGACAAAGATCATAGAATCATAGAATATATTGAGTTGGAAGGGGCCTTTAAAGACCATCTAGTCCAACACCCCTGCAGTGAACAGGGACAATGTTACTAGATCAGGTTGCTCAGAGCCCCATGAAGCCTAACCTTGAATATATCCAGGGATGGGGCCTTCACTATCACTTTGGACAACCTGTGCCAGTGATCTACCACCCACATATTGAAGAACTTTTTGCTAATAGCCAAGCTAAATCTACCCTTTTCTAGTTTTAAACCATTACCCTTCATCCTATTGCTACATGACCTTGTAAACAGTTCTTCCCTAGCTTTCATATAGGCACCTTTCAGGTATCGGATATTGACAGTCCCTTCACAGTACTAAAGGAGAGCTTGGAACATGAAAGGAAATGCAACAGGCATGAGAGTAAAGTGCTCTCTGGTAGCCTGGGTGAATATCACATCCATCTGTGATTTTGAGATTAAATATCTAGACATCGTCTATGACAGTTTTTCAGGTTTGACCCAGACCATTGTGCAGGAATAAGCTAAAGTGATATCATAAGTCACTGTGTAATGAATAACCATAGGATACATGGATTCCAGAATCCTGAAGCTACTAAATCAAAAGGCCTACTGCTGATGGATTTTAGAAAGAGAAATCACATATAAATGAGAAGAGTTGTTAGAAAAAGGTTAAAGAGATTAATCATTCCTAGTGGCACAGTGACTACCTAATACCACCATATAGCTTCTCAAAGTAAAGGAATACAACATACTAGCAATGACTTGAAAAAATCCAACAGGCTAGGGGGTATTATTGGAAAGGGAAATAATTTTAAAACCTTAAATTGTGTGATATTTGGATAATATAAGGAATAATAATCACTAAGAGGTCAGTTATGTGTAAAAACATAAAAGGGCAGCACCAAAAAAAGACTTTGGGAAACTATCTGCAGATATCACAAAACCAAAGAATAAATCAATTTTCAAACAGATGAGGAACTAGCCTTCTAGGGAGTCTGTATCACGAGGAAATGAATCAAAGCACAAAAGGAGTATGCAGAGGAAAGGAGGCCACAGCAGAGAAGAAAAATTACTTGTTTATGTCCCTGCTTAACATGGATAAGTTCAGGTAGAGTTCTGAGCGGAGCCTCCTTTTTCACTATAGATGCATTAAAGGATATGCCCAGCTGTCAGCAGAAGTCATTGAAGGATTAGATAAAATTAAGAGTAAAAAATTTGCAAGACTGATTGATATTTACCTTTGGGCTCTAGGGAAATTTGAAAATGAAACAAGTAAATCACAAACCTCTCTCTCAGAAACAGTGTGGACTGTCACATATGACACCAATTATTTCAGAACGCTGTAGGGGAACCCAAGGACTGACCAGTAGTTCAACGTGTTCAACAGGTTAATTAGTTGAAACTGACTGAAAAATAGAATTAATGTGCACCTTAATAAATATGAACCATTATGGTTCAGAAATATGAAAGGCTAGGGAAGAGCAACATGGCTTTTGCAAAGGAATAAGCACTTCTCACTAATATACAGCTTTCTGAAGTAGTCAGCAAGCAGGCTGATAAAGTGCACTTTGACTTGAAAATGTGTTGAACAATGTCTTCTATCAAAGGCTCTTAAACAGATGAAGATTACTATGCAAAAGGGAACTAAAATGGATTAATAAATTACTCATTAGGAGATAGAAAACAAGCAGTAGAAATAGTTATTTTTCACAAGGGAGGAAGATTATCAGAAGAATCCCTTGGAGATTTGGACTTGACTCCATGATTTTTAATTTAGTTATTAATGATCTTGAAAAGAAGCTGAGCAGAGAGGTGGAAAAGTCTGACAATGTTAATAAGTTATCTGGGACAATCTATATGAGCAATGGTTGTGAAAAATGCAAAAAAGCACTTCATAGTAGTGATTGACTAGGTGACAAAATAGTGGATGAATGTAAAGGAGAAAGCAGAAGCCCACTTTACTACCTTAAGTGTGCTTTAATTAATCTTTTGATACATGAGATTTATAAAAGTTAAATACAAAATTAAAGTCACCAACCTATTTCAGAAACAATATGGAACCCTCAGAAAACACTCCTAAATACTGCTTCAGTTCAAAATTAATATCTGCAAATTGCACTTTTCGGTCTACAGCTTCTAGAAGTGTATTTTTCATAATTGCCCATTTTAGGCATTTTAAGTAACAAACATATCTGAATATTGATGAACTAATTAGAGAGGTCAAGACTAGTGTCAGCCTAGGCTGCACTGATCATGCCCTGGTGGAATTCACAATCCTGAAGGATATGGGCCAGCTAAAGAGTAGAGTGAGAAGCCAGAATTTTAGGAAAGCAAAGTTACAGTTGTTTAAGGAGTTAGTGGATGGTAACCCCTAGGTAACTGCCCTCAGGGATAAAGGAGCTGAAACAGAGCGGGCATCTCTTTGTGGATATTTTCTTAGAGAACAAGAGCTCTCAATTCCCTTGTGTAAGAAATCAGGAAAGAAAAGCATGAGACCAGCATAGCTGAGTAAGGACCTCCTGGTCAAACTAAAGTATAAGAAGAAAATACAGACAGTGGAAGAAAGAACATGTTTCCTGAGAAGAATATAAGGACGCTGCCCAAATATTTAGGGATGGGATCAGGAAAGATATGGCAGAGAGATGGGCTTGTTCAGCCTGAAGAAGAGAAGGCTTAGAGAAACTCTTATTGCAGCCTTTCAGATTATAGAGGCGACTTATAAGAAAGATGGAGAAAGACTTTTTATGAAGGTCTGTAGAGATATTGCAAGGGGCAATGGTTTTAGTCTGAAAGAGGGTAGACTCAGATTGGAGATAAGGAATAAATCTCTTACAATGAAGGTGGTGAGTCATTGGAACATGTTGTCCAGAGATGTTGTGAACACCTCCCATCATTGGAGGTGTTCAAAGTCAGGTTGGACGGAGCTTTGAGCAACCTGATTTAAAAGATATATCCATGGCAGGGTATTTGGACTAGATGATATTTAGAGGTCACATCCAACCTAAACCATTCCATGACTCTATGTTTCTATGAACTGTAAAGTGAAGAGTGAGCTAATCAGGGATGTCATTATTGGAGGCAGCCTGGGCTGTAGCGATCATGCACTGGTGCAGTTCACTGTCTTAAGGCATATGACTCATACAAGAAGCATAGTCAGGAACCTGAATTTCAGGAAAGCCAACTTCCAGCTCTTCAAGGAGTTTGTCAATAGGAACCCCTGGGAAACAGCCCTCAAGGACAAAGGAGCGGCAGAGAGCTGACAGATCTTTAAGGAGACTTTTCACAGAGCGCAAGAGCTCTCGATCCCCAAGTGTAGGAAATCAAGCAGGAAAGACAGGAGACCAGCATGGATGAGTCAAGACCTGCTGGCCAAAGTAAAAGGCAAGATGGAACTGCAAAGGCAGTGGAAGCAGAGACAGGTATCCTGGAAAGAGTACAGGGATGTTGCCCAGGTGTATAGGGATGAGGTCAGGAAGGCCAAGGCACAGCTGGAGCAGAACTTGGCAAGGGATGCCAAGAAAAATAAGAAGTTTCTACAGGTATGTCAACCAGAAAAAGGAAGGTTAAGGAAAGTGTCCCCTCTCTGATGAGCAACAGTGGTGAACTGGTAGCAACAGATGAGGAGAAGGCTGAGGTTCTCAGTAACTTTTTTCTTCAGTCTTCACTGGCAACCTCTCCTCTCACAACTCTTGAGTTGATGGCCCACAAAACAGGGACCAGGCAGAAAAAGTCCCTCCCACTATAAGTGAAGATAAGGTTCATGACCATCTGAGGAACCTGAACATACACAAGTCCATGGGACCTGATGAGATGCATCCCAGAAAGCCCGAGAAAAAGTTGGTGTAGTTGGTGCCAAAGCCACTCTCCATGGTATTTGAAAAGTCATGGCAGTCAGGTGAAGTCCCTAGTGACCAAGGAAGGGAAACATCACACTCATTTTTAAGAAAGGTAGAAAGGAGGACCCT
>NW_010185917.1:22763-25264 GCF_000695765.1 Mesitornis unicolor | reverse complement strand
TAGCTGTGAGGATGCTGTGGGAGACTGATTTTTAAATCCTTCTAACATACCTGAATGGCTAATCCCATGCTTGGTGAGATCTGGGAAGAGGGGAATTGCAGCCTGGGCCTTATTTTTGTGTTTATTAAGCTGTAAGGATGTAAAAGCATCTGTGAAGAGACTAGTCTAGCTCAAGAGTTCTGGGTTCAGGCCACAGCTTTGAACTGTCTTGCTTGAAGAATTGCCCTAAACTGTGTTTCCTTACTACTCAGCAGCCCTTTTTTATCAGCTAACCTTTTAAAAAGGTGTCAGTGTAAGTCCTGTTATCACCAACATGCATGCTGGAAAGGGAGAATGAGGAGGAGAAGTTATAAAGTGGTCCAGCACTACCAGGGCTTTGTGCTCATGCAGGAGACCACTTGCTCTATGTGAACAGTGGATTCAGTGTATTTGGTGGTTGGTTTCTCCTTCAGAGATGTTCAGAACAAGGCAGTAGCATTGATGCTCACAGTCTACTTCAACAGAGACTGACAGACATAAACAGAGGAAAGCATTGAAAACAGTTTGGCAAACAAATTCAATTTGAGAACTGTTTCAGGTTAAATTTTGGGATATCAGTATTACCTGAGACCTTGAAAACCTGCAAACTTGTATTTCTGCCACTTCTAATGGAGGAAATATGTCTAGAGAGGGATACTTGCATTCCCTAAGCTATTTCATGACCCCCTCAGTTTATTTGCTGTCTGTTAGGCAGGAATCAGTGCTCTGTCAGAACTATGTTTCTGTTCTGTGCTCAGAAAACAGCTGGGGCTTCCTTTTTCCAGCAGGAAATCTGGTTCCAGACAGCCAAACCTTTGTCATTTTTGAATATGGACTAATTCATTACTTTTCTTGTGCTTTTGAAACTACCTGGGAACTTCTAGCCTGGAATGAAACTCTGCAGAAATCAGAATATTTTCCATGACCAGCAGATTATATCAGTGTTCAGTGAACTGTACTGACTGCTAAATGGATTTTCAGTTGAAGTGTCAGGCAGTAGTTTGGGCTTACAGTGACTTGGCTTAATATCCTGCAATGCATTCCTCCCAGCTCTGGGGGGAAGGGACATTGCATGGTGGTTGGTAGGCTTCTGTAAAACGTTATGTGTAGGGTGTTAGAGGTCATGCTTACTTGAAAAGCTGCTACACATTTGGTATCACAAGAGAACCCTAGATACCACAGTAAAAGAGCAGATAGACAGATTCTAATATGAGTCAAGATTAGAGATTATTGCAGAGTACTGCAGATCCTTGGTAGAGTTAGCTTTTCCATAAATCAAAGACTCCCTTGGCATGGAGCTATGTGCTGAGGGCATCTTTCTTGAATCAGTACATCAGTAGTTTAACATACCATAAAACTAAGCAGTGTAACAACGATGTGCGTTTTCTGCTATATTAGTTGTCAGAAGCCTGTGCATTTTGTAAGAAAACTGCCAGATATAAGGTTTTGTTACATTTAGCTCTTCTGAAGGTTTATATATTGGTGGAAAAAAGTGCTGTTGGCCAGAAGGGAACTCATACAAGTAGAAGTGATGTTTGCCTTGGAGTAAAATTTGTTTTCACCTTAAGGAAAAAAAATAACACAAAAGTAGGAGAGTAACCAGGATACATGCTTACAGGCCTACTGGATGAAAAAGCTGCATTACAAGAGACAGAGCTGGTAATATTCATTTAGTTCAACCTGTGGTTTGATTTTTTTGCTAAGACTCTAACATCTCCAGACTGTCCACCAGGACCCTGTCAAACAGCCGATAAAAGACTGAAGATTATTTTGATCTTACTTTTGATCTGAATACCTGGCAGGTTTGCTGCTATGGGCCAGAAGGAACCTGGGATCTGGAAGCAGCACCATTGTCTTCTGATAATCCTGGTACGAAACTGTCCTCCAAAGATGTGCTGCAGTCACCCTTCTGGGTTTCGCTCTCCTTATTTTTACTGGGGCTTCTGTCACTGTCTGTTCCTAGCTTGATGCTCTTAGGTGTGAGCTCCTTTTCTGCAACTCCTGCTACCTAGAAGAAAGTCTTGTCTTGCTTCACATCACTGTGTCTTTAGCATGTTTTGCATCTCTTTCTAGGAGTGTGCCTCATTATGCTTGTATCTCCTTTCTCATTTTCTTTAAAGTCTCTTATTAGACTTATAAGTGGAAGCTGTGTTAATTTTTCACTTTATAGCCTGCTTTAATATAACCTATATATTATGTTCACTGCTGTCTCTCAATTTTTAATCCCGAATAATTTTAGAAACAGTTAGTTTGAAGGATGGTACACAGAATGAGTTTTATTGTACAGTCTTATTACACACAGCAAGAGCAGCTTCTTCCCCTTCACTTTATGGGTTTCAGTCTATTTTTTCAGCGTCTCAGACAACATGACACCAACTTTGAAATGGATGAAGAAAATGGAGCTGGACTGAGAATGGTTTTGGTGGTGACACAGAGAACACTATACCCAACTTCTCTGAGAGTAATTCAGATAATGTCACCTA
>NW_010185917.1:15889-22732 GCF_000695765.1 Mesitornis unicolor | reverse complement strand
AGGGAAAGATCTTAACACAAATTGACCTATTCTGTACAGGAAAGTCATCATGTTCCAGAGTTTATCTGTGGGCCTCATGGTCCTTTCCAGCATTGTGAAAAGGTGTGGGTGTTTGTGCATCTTTCCTATGATGCTCTGCAGTCTCCTTCCTTAAAGAAAAGCAGTAGTGATTGTTCAACGTGGTGTCTTGCCAGAGATACTCCCATGAGATACTGCAACATCACTTCTCAGTTAAAACATTCTGGTTTTGGTCATGTGGTTTTTTCCAAGAATTTCCATGAAAGGTATTCCCCTCTCCCACCCTCCACCCCCAAACTATTCTGAAACAAAAGCAGAACTATTTTGTAAGGGTTTTCTTAGTGAGCCCTACAAAATCTAATTGAGAATTATTCAGAAAATTCGTTATGTTAGTTCTACCTTTAGGCCCAGGGTAAACTACCAGCCATTGCCCATCTGGCTGCATTACTGAAGGGGAAAGAAGCAAGAGCACTGCCCAGGGAAGCAGGTTTCAGCCTGCCTGGCATCCATGCAGCATTCAACCTCCAGCCCTTCTGCTGTTTTCTTCTGTGAACATTACTCACATCCTGCACAGTTCTCTCTCCTTGGATTTTATGTTCTTCAGATGCTGGTACCGCTATCCTAAACCTAGTCTTCCTAATCATTTAGACCTCCTTCCCCATAACTACAGCAATTATGTAGTGCTTGGGTTTATTGGGGGCTGTGCAAACGTATGTTAATTAGTTGTAACTAATTATACATTTTTAGTTTTTTTTAATTCGTTTTTCACACCTCATATTCTCCAGCTTCCTGTTTTGTATTGTGTGACTTTTTTTGTTTGTTTTTAAAACCTATTTAGTAATTGGAGGAGGGGCAAGAGAGGGTAATCTGGCATCATACGCCAGTTTTGTTTAGTGTGATGTTTGTTTCGGTTACGACTGGAAAATTTAAACATTTAAAACAGGACTGGTCTGAAGAAAATTGGTTGGCTTCTCCATACTATCAGCATCTTAAATCAGCTAACAGGCTCAACTATGTCTGGAAAGGTCTGGCTAAAGCCTCCATTTCCTGCAGAATTGCAAGACCCACTTGACAAGCCATAGAGCCACTTCTCTACTGAACCCTGCTACTCGCAGACCCCCCAGAGAAACCTCTCATGCAGCATTGTCAAATCCAACACCAGTAGAATTGAGATCTAAACCCTAGGATTTTGCAGACTGGGGTCTGAGAAACAAAACCAAAAAGGTTGGCACTGCCTCGTCCTGGCACATAATAAAAATGACTTTTTTCTTAGCCACAGGTGGTAGTCAATTCAGATAAAGTGTGACACAGTAATGAAAATTGGAAAGTAGATTTTAATTAAAATGTCAGCAAGATAACGCAAACCAAATCCAAAATTCCCCACCATTAATGTTTCTTTACTGAGCCCTCCTGCCATTGTTCCTCTCTCCGTCTGATTGCTTTTTAATAAAAACTTCTGTGTGGCCTCTGTAAATAATCCTCTCATTACAGGTTTCCTTGAAACATGCAGTCAATTTATTAAGGTATTTTCCAGCAGAAATTAGCAGGTACAATAAAATGTAATTATTCTCCTACTCATTCATTGTTAAAACCGGAGGTTGACCAGGTGCCATCAGTGCTTCTGCCAACCTCAGCAATCAGTTCGATGGCATTAGAATCACGGCAATATTCAGATTAATCCAGGCTGGGCAAGCAATGGCATTTTCAGGAAGGCTGAAAAATCAGAAATTATCTGCATTTTTCCCTCAGAAGTAGTCTTTAAAACATCTAGAGAAATTGACATTTTGATTAGGTAAGTTTTTTTGTATTGTTTAGATATGTGTGTATGTGTGTGCTGTTTGATCTCTGAGAAGAATACTAATTCTTTATGAAAATCAAAAAGTAAATTTGAGAGGGAAAACAGAAATTATTATAAATCTTTCTTTAGATGTAATATCAATGTGTTATCAATGTTGTAGTAAATGATGAACAGCTTCCTCTGCCAAAAATAAAGTTCACAACAGTAAGTAGAATGAGTTCAGCTGGGTGGCATGAGAGAACTCAAGTCTCCTCAACTACGGTTCCTCTGCAGAACAGAAATGCCAACATGAGATGCAAGTATTTTGGTTTTGAGTGTTATAATGGAAATTTCCAAGTTTTTACACAAAATAAAAGGAGCAGTTTTTATCATATTCAGTAATATTTTAGTTCACATTTTTTCAGATCAGCCATGTGGTGGGAATTACTAATATCCAATAGCTCTTCTTTTGTAACTGAGAAATGAGCTTGTTATACGTGGGCTATTTTCTGGTTAACCAATGTATTCATGTGAAGTACCAAATACCACTAGAAATGAATGTCTGTCTGAGAGAAATATATGGGAATATGAGGATCTAGCTACTCTCCCAAGATGGGAAGAAGTCCATTAATGGCAGGACAGAGGCAAAGAAGAGATATCATGCTGGGGATTTGGAAGATGAAGGCTTCTTTTGAGGCAGAGAAGAACAGGGCGTTTTCAATGAAGGAATTGATGCCAAAGCTGAGAGCTTTGCCGTAGTTGCCTTATGAAGAAGAAAATTACATCTGTTGTCAGAGCAATCGTTGCAAGATCCCTTATGATGAGAAAAAATACAATTAATATATGACCAAAGTACATTCAGATAACAAAGATTTCTTTTGTCTCTTTCTTTTTTTTTTTATCCCCTCAATCTGTGTGTTTAAAGCCAAAAACTGAGGGTATGAAATGAAAAAAAAAAAAAAGAAGTCACGTTGGCATTTTATCTGGATCATTTCTTAATAAACTAGTTATTTTGGTTTCCAGCTCAAAATTAATTTCTTCAGCCCACTAGAAAGGTAACCCTGCCAAGTGCATGAAAAACACACCATCTCACTATTGCTGTGAAAAATAGAAAGGAATCAGAAGTCAGCTGGTCATTATTGATGTTGTATTGCTCAGAAGACAAAAAGATAACACAGCTGGCTTTCTCTGCATTGTTGTCAATATAATGTTTCCAGCAAGCTAATCAGAAATGACTCAGAAGACGTACTGAGAGCACGTAATGGGAAGTACCATGGTTCATTTCTGCAATGTTGCTTCTCACATCCAACTTGATTTTAAAATAACGTAGAAAATCATGCCTGACTGTAACTGAGAATAAAGTCAGCAAAGTCAGCTGAAAAAGTGCTATTTCTACCATATTTATTCCCTCAAATGTCTTCTTTATATAAGTAGTAAGAATCTTGTCCTCTAACTTCTGTTGCTGTGAGTTGCCTAGCCAACTCAAAACACATCAGTTTTCTGGTGAATACTGGCCAAAGAATATGTGTGCTCCAATAGATATAATTTTTAATTCAAGTATGTAAATCTGTTGTCAGTTTTTATCAGTTATTTTGATCTCTTCTGGAAAGTGTTATGCAAACTGAGTTCAACCAGTAGCTGACTACTAAATGTTGAAGCTCTGCCTTAACTCCAGCATAAAATGAGACAGTGGATTGCTGAAGATCTGCTACCAGGGCCCTGTACAGGGAAGGCTTCTAGTTCTAAGGAGTAGTAACTTCTGGTTATTTCACATGACTGACCTGAGCAGGAGATGTTCAGGATTTGTTAACCAGGAGGCTGAAGTCCCACAGATATTTTTACAATTCTCACGCACAGAGCACTGTACAAGTGCATTGAAAACCAAAATGGGATGAATTGATAAATGCACTGTTACAAGTACTACTACCTTGGGGAGATTTAGAGGAAAGGCTTAGAGGAGAAGCTGTTTAAATTTGCACTTCCTGAGCTACCTATTTCTGTTAATGGAAACCATTAGCAGCAAATACTAGCATCAGGACTAGTAGCAAATGTGTATCATCCTATTGAATCTTTGATGTTACTATAGACAGATCACTGCATCACATTTGTACACAGAAGGCCTAGTTCTTGCTAAGCTTCAATGTCATTAAGGTCCAAAATGTGAAATCCTGATCTTTAAAAAGTGTAACTGGACTTCAGGAAAACATGGGTGAAATGAGAGTTACATCCAAGTTATGGGTTTCACTGGAAAAAAAAATTATATATATATATATATATATGGGTTTTCATTTTACTTGAAACTTTATTATAAGTTTTCCATGTTACATCCCTGACTAGGTACTCTGCTAAGATTTAGTCTTTTTCCTAGTGTTCCTCTCATTAATATCTTTCTGTGTTTTCAGTTCTACATTCTGATTCCCCCTGTTCAAATGTTGGTCTCATCTTCCTTGCACCTCTGTAGAGTGAACCCAGTTTTGCTGCTAAGTGGGATCTGTATTTAACCAGCTGATTCCCAAAGAAATCCATCAGGTATTAATTTGGCAGATGAAATTCCACAAGGATACTTGCACTCACTCTTTTTCTCTCTAATATTCCTTTTATCTGTTTTCCCCTTCAATACAGATAGACTCCATTCATCAATCCATCTGCTGATTTATCTCATCCCTCTGTCCTTCCAGTTCCTCCATTTAACACATACATGTATTAGTCATTCATATATAGCCATCAGTCAAATTCTTTTCATCAGTGTATCTATCAGTCCTTTTTTTTCTGTATGCTTTATCTAGTTCATATATATCCTCTTAATATACTGGTGTTCGTTCATAGTAAACTGTTTTATCTTTACACACTGCTCATAGTTATGGGCATTTCTCCATGATCAACAACACTGGATATTAGAATATTCCCTGATCTAAGGGTGGACAAGAAGACAGAAGAAAGGAATTTTTTTTAAGTGTCAAAATAGAAATGTTTATAGAAATGAGAACTGAACAAAAAGACATCCATGCCCTGCTCAAAATGCAATGATAGGTCTTCTCTTACCATGTTTCTACCATAATTTTTAGGACTTGGACTCTGAAAAAAACACTTTATAGCAGAAAAGATCAAAAGCAGAATTTACACAAGTATAAAACTTACCATGTCCATTTGTCCTGTAATGTAATGGACACCCGTGCTGGTACTGTGGAGGATTACAACAAAGTAATTTCTATTGATGGAATAAGAACAAAAAAGACAATAGGATACTGTGTGCCTGAGAATGGGGAGGACATAACAGAGTACTATATAGGCTCGCTGTTCTACAGAGTTTGGATTATACTTTTTATAGGATCTCAGGCAAAGCTGTGGAGATAATAGTGACCTTCTGTGTAGCCTTGCAAACCAGAGTATTTTTTCCATGCTGAGCTTGAGAAAGAAGAAATGGTTGGAAAAAAATGGAGAAAATACAAATTTAGAGAAAAGAAATTATGACAAGATTGGAACATGGAGTATTTGATCATAGCCTGATTCATTCCTAATGCATCAGGATTAGGATGATGGAAAGGAAAAACTAATTCACTGTATCAGAATATAAGGGGATAAGAAGAAATAGTTGGAGACCGGATGGGAGAAATTAAGGTTGATTGCAGCAAAAGGTTCTTAAATTGAATTCTTACGGTACAGAGCCACCGGAAATAGATGGAGTGTTAAGAGAGAGGAAGAATCGACCTGCTTAACAGTAAAAGAGATTGGTCAATAATGAGAAACCCATGTAGGAAGAAGGCTTTGAGTGTTTCAGGTGCACTGGTTGGAGTGCCTTGTAGCTCTTGGTGCTCCAGGTTTTCATGGATCAAGATTTGCAAGTCTGTAGGGGTCCAAAAGAGCTGTTACATTGTATCACCAACTTCCTGACTTCATGGCTGGGCATAGTTCAGTAAGTGGCAGGCCTTTCACATACACATCTCTCTCATCCTGGTTTCAAAGGAAACCTCAGGCACAGGGACACAGAGAGCCCTGGCACACACGTGCCTGGTCCTCGTGTGGATGAAGTTGGTAACCTATGACACAGCATAGTCCAGCTAGTAAACTGTACTGGTTTTACTACGACCGAGTTGTAGAATCCCTTTCAATGCTTCAGCCAGAGCTGATTTTTGAGAAATCAGTGCTCCCTTTAAATGAACACAATATGGAGCTTTGACCAGGATGAAATTTGTTTTCCTTATGAAGCTGACAAGCTTATTGTTTTGGTTCCATTGGCAGATATTTCTCTTTTATAAGGCTCTGCCTGCGCCTGTTGTTACAGTTTCTTTTGTTGTTTTGTTTTTTGGTTGTTGGTTTTTTTTTTCCCCTTCTTTCTGCATAGGAGAAAAGAATGGGGGAAGTGGTAGCCCAGGACTCTGGGGTAGGTGATCCAGGTATGGTTCAAGCTGATCAATAAAGTTGTATGCTATCCCATAACCGTCACACTTACTCACTGCAGAGCATGAGCCCTTAGCAACCCTTCCTGCTTCTTCTTCAGTCCCTTGGTCCCTTCCCTTAGTGATGGCAGCCTATATCAATTCCTGAGGCTTACCCCTCCCATCGCATTGTTGTTGGCCTATGGCCAGTGGCTGCTGTTTGTGAGCTGAGTATATTATCTTTGTACCTATTCTTCTACAGTTAATTGGCATTATTGTTATTTAAGTTTGGGTTGTTTTAGTTATTAAGTAGTCTTTTTCTCAACTGACAAGTTCTTTTATTCTCCCAATTCTCTCTCCCATCCCACCAGAAAGGTGGAGGGTGAGCGAGCAAACTTTCATGGTGTTTGGATTTTGCTGGCTTAAACCACAACATGACATAATGAGGGAATTATCTCATTATTTCAGGCATTAACACTATGGATGTCTATTGAAGTAACCATTGCACAAAGCTCCCATACAACCACAGGAGATAAAGAGGCTCTTCTAGCGCATGATTCATCTCACCCGAATGCTGATGCCAGAAACAGGCTAAATGGATTCCTGTCCCAAACCTTGTTGTTGTTGTTATAATTACTACTGCTGCTGCTGCTGCTGCTGCTGCTGCTGCTC
>NW_010185917.1:8761-15858 GCF_000695765.1 Mesitornis unicolor | reverse complement strand
GCTGCTGCTACTACTACTACTGCTGCTGCTACTACTACTACTACTACTACCACTACTACTACTATTTTAGACAGCAACTGAGCAAAGGGGTTCAGATTTGACATACACATCATATACATTTAGGCCCATCAAGATCAACCACACTGCCAGAGTTAGAGTGCTGCTCTGGGCCATCCAGGTGAACAAGTCCTGAGGAACGTTTTGGTGGTCTTCAGGTTCATGGCAGCCTCCTACTTAGGTATGAGTCTGGTTGGTTGGACTCCTCTCAGAATATTAGGAGGACTAGTCTGTGAAAAGATGGAGCTATGGCCTGAGACAATCATAATCTCTGGTAAGAAGATCTAGACTAAAAAAAAACAGAAAAGTCTGAAGGAAAGGCATAGATCCAGATGTAGTCACTCTAAAAGAGCTAAACAGAATTAATTATCACTTACTTTTGGCAAGATTCAGTTTAAAAATATGATCCTGGAATATGAAGAAGGCTGAATGACATTCCTAGCATTGTTTTATCCCTTCTTCACCATCTTTCAGTCTCTGCAGCCCAGGTGGAGGAATGGCTGAGTTCTATCTTTTCCCAGCTAAAATTAGAAGGAGGTGTCACAATAAGAATCAGGAAATGTGCTCAGGGTTGTTGGGCTGCTCTGACTTGCCAGTGTAGGGTTTTTATTTTATTACCTTCTTTAAAGCATTTGTTTTCTTTTTTGTTCTTTTCTCTTTTTTAAAAATTTTTTTAATTTATTTTTTTTTTATTTTCCTGTAAGGCTTCTTGTGCACTTGGACATTTGATTATGTATAAAGTCTTGTGTGATAGTTAATTAACATTCAGAAGGAATACTTCAGTCTATGAATATTATTTGCACAGGGTAAGAATTCCTGATAAGACTTCTCAAATAAGACAAGCTGAATTTAACTTCATTAGACCTATGAATACTCATGGAAGAGGTAAAATGGAGCCTGCCCAAGCTTTTGCACCTTGGAAATGAGGAGAAGAAGGGGCATGAAGGGTAAGTCTGCGTGAGAGAAAATCACCCCTAATCATAAAGTGAAGAAGACAAGAAGAGAGAGATGTCATGAAATGCTTACAGCTATTCCTGTGCTTTCACTGTAGCAAAGAATGGGGAATGACAAACCTTTTTAGAGTCATCTTCACCTAAGGAACAATTTAGGAAACTTACTGGATTATTTTTGGAAGAAGAATTAAAGACGTAAGTGTCCAGAAATACTTTAATTGCTAGTACCTCCAGGCACCTGTAAATGTATGGATGCAAAATCTGCTGTGTCATTTTGGTCAGCCCTTTGAATGTTTTTTTTTCTTTTTTGCCTAACATTAAGGGCACAAAAAAACATTGTCAATAGAATAGTGCTTCATTGTGACATGTTGTTTCATTCAGTGTCAAAAAGTTCCTGGAGAATATGTCAATTGTGATGAAATTTTCTTTGGAAAGGGGCTGAAACAAATCACTTCAGCTGTCTTGTTTTATTTTGGTAATGTCAAAACAATTTGTTTTGATAAGGTAAAAACATATCATTTTGACTGCACCATTTTGATTAATTTATTTTTGTTATATAAATATTAATTTTTATGTTGAATTTATATGAGATTTTAAATGGTATATTGTACTGAAGATTGAAGATTATGTCATAATGTTTTCACATTAACAGAATAAAGTGTTTTGACATAATTAAGTGAAACATTTCAGCATCAACAAACCAAAACAATTTGACACTACCAAAATGAAACATTTTTATATTTCCAAAATTAGAAATTTAGAAATTTGTGTAGCTATCAGAAATATGGATACAAGGCAGTTCTGTTTGAGCTCAAAAGAAAATAAATTTTAAAAGCTGAATTTTCTTTCACTAAGATTTCCGTGTCTGTTGCCTCTAGAAATCAGATCTATCAAGCCCAGAAGCTGTTCATCCTTTGAGATGTGCTCCCACGTGCCATTTAGTATCTGGGTAATTATGTGGGGAATATGTGATGCAGAAGATAATAAGTTCAGAAATTAGCAATAAAGTGTCTGGATATATGCTCCTGTATGCACATCAGTTCACTGGTTATCAGGATATGACCTCTACCATCCTCTGCTCAGACCAAGACCTTCTAAGAAAAAACAGTTTGTTACAAGTGAGCATAGGTATTCCTTTAATGGGTTGTCCAGTCTATACTTTTTGATATTTTCTGTTTCCAGCTGTATCAAAAAACAGTGCAAACAAGATATGGAACTGAAATCATTACAAATACTGATATAGCCAAACCGAGGAATAATCACAGGGGAAGAATACAGAAAAAAGGGGAAAAGTGCTGAAGCACGAGTTGTTTGTTTTTCAACCTTTTTTTTTCTTTTTCTTGGTTTTCTTTGAGATCTTTCAGAAGATGCATTTTATTACTATAAAATAATTACCTATAAATAATAGTGATAACTGGACACTTAAGCTAAAGGCTCGTTCCTTTAGTCATACATGTAAAGCCAAGATCTACATTAGTTCTTGCACTGTTGCGTTTACTGCAGAATATGGAGATGCACAAGTAGATTCTGAGGTACATGGGCAGGTTTTAAAGGCAGGAATGCACACTCCTGAAAAACACAAAATAAGGAAGCTTAGCTGAAAGAGATGCTGTGTGGTCACCCTGTAGCCAAAGCTTTGTGTAAGTGTTCACTAGTCAAAGCAAAATATGAAAAATAAGAAATACATCTTCGATTTCAGCATCAATGTTCAGAAATGTTATAAAACCCTCAAAAAATCTGAAATATAGGCATTTCTCAATAAATCTGGAAAATGTTCAGTGAATGGAAAGTAGTCTTCAAAACAATGCTTATTTTTTGAAGTTAACAGTTTGCTTGGACATTTTATCAAGATGGGACATTTTGAAAATATATGACTTGTCTTCTTTAAAAAAACACTGTAGTAATACTGTGTGACTCTGTAATATTATAAAGGGAATTCTTCTTGACCTCCAAAAACAGTCTTGTGTCCTGAAGCATGAGAATGGTGATTTTTTCTCTTGCAATATTTTCGTGGATAACAGTCAGTAGATGCTAATCTTGTGCATATACCTGCCAAATCCTTTCTTCAAATGAACAAAGCTTTTTTGCCTTATTGAGAGAAATAACACTGTAGAACTGACAGTTGCACAATAAGCAGATTAATTTTACTGATTGCTGTGATGGAAAATAACGCCCTTTTTGTCAATTGTAATTTTGCTGCCTTTCAATGTCATTGAGGACTCGCCTCATGTTGTGTGAATAAGTTGGTTCTCCTAATGTGGGGCATGTTTATATACCTTGATGTTATCATCTCAGCTTCATCTCATGGCCAAGACACCTTTGACTACTTACTACCAACAATCATCACTAAAATTCTGTAAGACAGAATATGCTACAAAAGGGAACTTCTGCAATGGTTTTGCTGGTTGCGTGGATAATTGTCTGCCTAAGCTCTCTGTTGCTGCTTGACAAATCTCCAAGAGGAAAAACTTTCCCTAGAGCTGTATTTGTTTCTGTCTTTCACTCTTTCTTCCCATTGAAGAAGCACTCTCTCTGATTTCAGATGATCCCTTAAGACACATAGGGAAAAAAAGAGAGATTACCTTTAATGATGACAAACTGTCAGATGTTTACATCTGAGATTCCATCAATGCATCAGTTTTATCAATTAAAAAAAAAGAAAAAAAAAGAAAAAAATAGAGGTTAGAATACAAAACAATAGTCCAGCCATAACCTACTGTGTTTAATAGAAACCTGATTTCTATCAGATACAGAGAATTAATAAGCATCCCTACTCCTACAAAAGGTGGGTAACAGCATAAAAAGTTTAGTTATTTAGAAGCATGTGTAGCAAAATTATTGCATTGATCCTATTAACAACAGTGGAAAAACAATATAGTAAGGAATTTGAGGTAAAGAATAAGGAATGGGGTTCGTTGCCTTTTTAGCAGACTCCTAAAAAAACCATCAATCTTGAAGTAAGAAAGTTTGCTAGAATTTTGTTTCTGCTGTCCCAGTGAGGGATGAGCGTGTGTGTTTCTGAGTCTTTCATCTTTAATGGAAGAAGTCTTTAGTATAGCTGTAGCTGTGTGGAAAATATGGCAGACACAGCAATTTGCTGTGGCAGGTGATTAAACAGAAATGTCAGTGAGATAGGTGAAATAGGTGAGCTGGTGGTTTACTGACACCAGCACTCATTATCAGCCAGCGTCCTGCTGGGCCTGGCTGGACCATGCAGGGTGTTGTTGTGCACAATAGATCTTTGCTTAGAGACATCTGGAGAAGAATCTGACAGAAATATTGTGCTGTAAACTCTGCCTCTGGCCTATTTTTGCAGGTTTCCGAAGCTCTTTACCTGGACAGAGTGTTTCATATGTGGTGCAGTAGGACCTCAGCTAAATCTAAGCCTTTGACCTGAGAGAACTCCTGGAATAAGCACTCATCTGAAATAGCCTGCTAGGCAGGATTTTATTTTAGATGCTCAAAGTTGAGGTTAACAAGGTCAGCAGCTGTGAGCTCACTGGAGATTAACGATGAATTCAGAGGAAAATTCTACAGTTAATTTCGTTTGGATGTTGCAGATATTGATAACGCAGGAGATATACTCAAACAGATATAGGCATTAGTATAAAAAAAGCATGATTTGCTCAGAGCAATAAGGACAAACAAAGGGGGAGTGAGATGCATTTGCTCTGAGTCTCATCCTCCTTTTTGCTGTAAAACCCTGAGGGAAGAGTGAAGGTGAGCCAGGAAGAAATCACTGCCACTGCTATCAAAAATCCTACTCCATGTGCATGTGAAAGCACAAACCTTGATGTCTTTAGGACTTTCTTGGCACTAAGCAGTTCACAAGTCTTGCCATAATGAGGAGCATGGCATGTTTGTTCAGATTAGCAGTGCAGTGTCAGTAAAAAGGGCACAGTAACAAACCCCAAGGGCTACAGGTGAGCATGCGCTGATCTCTGAGATCTTTTTTAACATACTGTGGGATTTTACAAAAGAAAACTTAAGGATTCTGGTTTGCACTCTCTCTTTGTGCAATGAACATGTAAGTAACAGGAAAGCTTGCCTAAAAGAGAAGTAATGATGGTGATGTGAGGGTGGAGGCCGGGGGGCTCTGGAGTCCAAGTCCTGATAAAAGCTATTTAACATGTTAATTCATGTACCAAGCTGCCTCCAGAATAAGCCACTATAAAATGCCTGATTTGCTCATGAGATGACTCTTTGCTCCTGAGATAACCCTCTGGCAGGGAGGGATGGGGACATTTCCACGTCCTGCATCCCAAGACAGTCAAACTCACTAGAGAGGAACAGTGAGGGATTGTGCTGTGAAACTTTGGAAATAACCCCATGGCAGCTCTTCAGGGGCTACCCATTAAGCACTGTTGCATGGCATAGAGGCACTGTACAACTCTGCACATGCACAGGTCTCAAAGGGTATCACCCATGTATATAAGGCACCAGAGGCAGACTGTAGTCAATGCCAGAAATAGCTCTCTCTTCTGGGCCAAAAACAATCCCTTGTCAATGGTGTTCCCAAAAGAGAAGGGGAAAAAATGATGCCTCTTCCTGCCTTTATGGATTTATCTGAGTTTATTGCTGATACTGTTGTTCAGGTGCAGATTCCTTTTCGCTGGCTGAACTGCTATGGCTCCTGGACCTCCACAGCTGATGTCTACAATAAAATAAGCTTTCCTCTTTTCTGACTGTGTCTGCATAGGATATCCATAGAATCATAGAATGGTTTGGGTTGAAACGGATCTTAAAGACTATCCAGTTCCAAATCCCCTGCCATGGGCAGGGACACCTCCCACTAGACCAGGTTGCCCAAAGCCCTGTCCAACCTGGCCTTCAACACTTCCAGGGAAGGAGCATCCACAACTTCCCTGGGCATCCTGTTTCAGTGTCTCACCACCCTCACAGTAATTATTTTCTTCCTAATATCTAGTTTATATCTCTTTCAGTTTAAAACCATTGCCTCTCACCCTTTTGCTACGTGCTCTTGCAAAAAGTCCCTCCACAGCTTTCCTGTAGGCCTTCTCCAGGTACTGGAAGGCTGCAATTATGTCTCCCCAGAGTCTTCTCTTCTCCAGACTGAACAGCCCCAACACTATCAGTTGATCCTCATACGAGAAGTGCTCCAGCCCTCTGATCATCTTTGTGGCCCTCCTCTGGACCCGCTCCAACAGCTCGATGCCCTTCTTATGTTGGGGTCCCCAGAACTGGACACAATACTCCAGGTGAGGTCTCACAAGAGCAGAGTAAATGCACAGAATCACCTCTCTCACCCCGCTGGCCATGCTCCTTTTGATGCAACCCAGGATGTGGTTGGCCTTCTGGGCTGGAAGTGCACATTGCCAGCTCATGCTGAGTTTTTCATCGACCAACACCCCCAAGCTCCTTTGAATAGGTCAGTTTCTTCATATGGCTGAGAAGTTAATCCAGGTCTACATAGACCTGAGGTATTATGGGAAGCTGTCCATATTGTATGTATAAAAATCAACTGATAGGGCTGGAGGAGAGAAAATTCTCTGAAATACCGAACTAGAGATTCAAATTTTGGAGTGAAAAAAAAGATAATAAAAGAAAATGCTTCAAGAACATATTTTTGTCCCTGTATACCAACTTATAGATACATAAAAGGGCTAGAAAGGAAATGTTTACAGGAGGTTTCTTGCCATGGTATGTTAGTGGAAATATAGACTAGGACACTGTTTAGTACCCTAATATGACTCATTACCTGGCAGTATATTGAATCAGGAAAAGTGAATTGGGTAGATACCCATAGGAATCCTTTGGGAGTACCACATGGTCTGTCCACTGGGTGTCATTCTTGACCTATATCTGGATTACTGTTCAGTCCTACTTTACGTGCTTCAGGAGAACAACAACTGGAAACCAGAGTGCATGCTTGAGAGAATATGTCCCTGTCCTTTCCTCTGGACGATGTTGACAGAAGGTGTTTGCAACTATGTTTCCCAAGAAAAATCTTAATACTCCCTTGTGCTACAAAATCAACCACCTTTATTCTGCTCATGTGTCCATAATTCAAGATGGAGCTGCTTGGAAGAAACAAGCCAAAATTTACAATTCTTTCTGTTTATAGAA
>NW_010185917.1:8048-8730 GCF_000695765.1 Mesitornis unicolor | reverse complement strand
AAATAGTGCGTTAGCAAGTATGGTTGCTGCTAGGTTTGAGCAGTTCTATCAAAACCACTGTCTGTACAAGAATGAGCTTCTCTCGACCATTGATCCATGCTCAAACCAACTCTGGGGATTTCTGTTTTTTCATAATGAAAGAAAAACTTTTTCTGCTGATTTTTGTCCAAGTCTGTGCTTTAGCTACCATGCCTATCTAATACAGAAGCATTTTACTTTGAAAAAATTATATTTGACTTTACTGACTCATTCTTTATGAACTCTTGGGTATGAAAGAATCCATGAATTTTGCCATTTTTTGAGAATAAGAGCCAAAGTGCTATAAAGAGCTGTAAGTTTTCTCCTTTTGCTAAAAAGCATGAGACAGCTGCACTGAGAAGTATGAGCAAAACACGCAGTCTACAGTAATTCTGCACAATCAGGCAGGGAGGAAAAACAATTCCTTGCCTTGCCAGTACGTAGCGATAGAACAATGTTTGCATCTTCAGCAGCCTGAAACAGATGAGTTCTCAATACGATCTGAAGGCTGGCGACAAGAAGAAAGTCTCAGAAATGGATAGTTAATCTTTGTCTTCTGTTAGGGGTGAGCTGCAGTCAGGCAAATGAGTGGCATTCTGCTCTCTGGTCCCAAAGGTGGGAATCCCTGGCAGTCTGGGACAACGATGTTGTAAGGTTGGTCTTC
>NW_010185917.1:6650-8017 GCF_000695765.1 Mesitornis unicolor | reverse complement strand
TCACCCTTTCCCACAAAAAGAAAAAAAAAAAATCAATGCCATGATAGGCAGGGGTAGTGGAAGAAGGATTTCTCAATGTTAAGGATTATTAGAATTAGTTCCATGACAGGCTGACCACAAACACTTGCTAAGCCTCAGACCTTCTCAGCACAACCGAATGACGGCATACTAGGATGAATCCCAACTTCTCACTCCCTTCTCATGCTTCACAGCATTTTCTTCTGAAGGTGAGCACAGCAGCCACAGAATCACATGGCCCTGGGAACAACACACATTGGAATGACTCTGGGTGGCATTTGTAATTAATGGCATGTAGCAATGTGTGAAAGAAATCAAGAAACTAATGAAAATGTCAACCAGATATTTCAGCTGTAGCAAAGGAGGGCTGATTCTTTTGTTGTTGTTTGTTTCAGATTGATTCCTTTTTGCCAAGCTGTTTTCTTGCTCTTATGCTAGCTGGACAAGGAAAGAGAGGAAGTATTAGTACAGGGAAACCCTGGTGTTTTTGCAGCAAATCAGTTTGTGATTTCTCACATTTTATGAAACTGATACTTTTTTCTTCTCACCTTGACAACGTCTCCTCTGATTAGAGTCCAGCAGCACAGTAATGGCCTTTACAAGTTGACGCAGATGTCAAACAAAAATAAAAGTTGAGAATGTCAAGAGGAGGGAGATGACAGGTAAGAACAGGAAGAGAGGCAGGTGGAAAAGGCTTTACAAATTGGCCTCTGGGCCTAAGTTTGCCTTTAAAATGAAGGCATAAAAAGAAGTAGAGCTGGAAAAATCCTGCTGATTTTCTCCAATACAAATCACACAACGTAACCCAAAGAAATACAGAAATACATAGCAGCAACTTGCTGTTTTATTTCCTATGAGGTTGTGCTTGGAAAAAAAGAGAAGCAAGGGAAAAAAATCAGAGAAAAATGAGCAATTCTGACTTAATTTTGAATCCAGCACAGAAATGTAGTGCTTTATTTTTATTCGAAAAATTATTATTATCTATATATCCTTATTTGGCATGGTTATGTTTTCTGAGGGATGAGTTCAATGTACAAGAATTTTAAATATCTCCTTTTCATATGTCAAGATCTATTTCCCTGCTCATCAAGTTCTGGCATGATCGTAAAGCTGCAATAAGCAGCATGTCTAGCACCTCTCTCAGTTGTAGTTCTGCTCCCCTATCTTCCTAGAAACTGGCGTGTATAATTCAGGAACATCATCCTTTTCAATCCTGTCTCTAGCAGAAAAGGAAGGGTAAGTTATCTACTCCTAACAATGTGGTATTATTAAGCTTTCTACAATGAGGCCTCAGTTGAATAGAGTATTTTGAGACCTTTATAAGGGAAGGTTGGTCTTTTTGCCTCTTC
>NW_010185917.1:0-6619 GCF_000695765.1 Mesitornis unicolor | reverse complement strand
TCTCTGCTTAACCAGCTGGTTCTCTGCTCTCACATATCTGCATTCATTTCAGCAGTAACAAAGCTTTGTCTTTCTACCCAAGGAAATGAAAGCACCTTAAAACATACATGGGTAAACTTAATCAGACTTTTTTAAGGGAGAAGTTTTTTATCTCTGTCAGAGAAAAGTGAAGCAGAGTCATGCCGAAAGCATGTTTTACTTCCCGGGGCAGGAATAAGTATCCAACCATGCACTAATGCCTAGGACTGGAATTAGGTAACGGTGCTCTTTGACAACTGAAATATCAGGTTAATTTACATTTCAGAATACTGTTGTTATTTAGAGCTATTTATCCATTGACTCACATCCTTTAGAGATGAAGTATCCACAGCAACGTATTTCCCTCAGATAAAACAGACTCCAAAATGAATGTACCTTATGCTCATTCTATACGGGTACCTGGTTGTAGAGGTCATTATTTATTCTGAAAATATGGAAAGCTGCTGAAAATTGTAATGCTTTTATTATGAAAGATTCAAAAGCGTGAGCTTTTTAAATGCATCAAAACAAAATTCACATGAAATCACTTGGCCTGATTCTTCACTGCATTGCACTGGTGCAACTTCTGTGGTATTGTACACTCTGACATTTGTGGTATTGCAGAGACACACAGGTGGAGTAACATAAGAGGAACACACAAACTTATTGAGCGCTGATGTCCTCTGTCATAACTCATCTTTTCTGACCAAGACCTGATAGAGAGAGACAGTAAACACTGCCTAAAATTAGCTTGTCACAATTTCCTTCACCTTCTCTCCCTCACCCGCCCAAGCTTTATGAATTTCTTCATGCTTTCAGCCAGAAGTCACTTACATTTCAATACTTCAATTAATGGGTTTGTGGTTTTTGTTTGCAGTGCAGCTGGCATCCCAGTGAATTTGCCTGCAGTTAACTTGATGGCCAGCTTTGCTCTGAACTGTATGTCATTGATAATAGTAAGTGACAATCTTGCCATTCCAACAACTTGATAAATTGACTGGGCTTCAAAATAAATCAATTTCACCTGTCACAAAATGTGGCAGGCTTTCTGATTTAAATCCTCAGGATCAAACATTTCTGACAGAGATCTCAAAGCACATGAGCCGGCAGCCACATTGGGCAGGTCAGGCTTTTGATAGAGCAGACATTTACAGTGCGGAGGAATGAAGGGTGTGAAGGTGTGAAGTGGCAGCTTTCCTCTGGTGTCCAGGGTTATATTTGACTTGCTCTTTTGTATTGCTTTTAGAACAAATCAATTCTCAGTGCACTCAAGCGTTTCATGTTAAATAACTCTTGCGCCCAACTGCCATGTGCAATGCTTGCATCAGGGACATTCGTTAAGACATATATGTTCCCTGAAGCTGTCTTCATCAGCAGTCAGAATCCTAAGGCAGTTTCATCTGAGTTCAGTTTAAGACACGGTGGAATAAAAATGGATGGAAAGGAGTCACTTCTTCCAAGCGCAGTATTCTGTTTCTGCTCTGTGATGAGGAGATGCCTTGCTATAGATGTGGCTTGATAGGCTTAGACTCGATGAGACAAACCCGGCTTCTCTTGCAGTGCTGGAGAGAAATGATCAGCAGTCACAGACTTCATGGCAACCAGGAACACTCTTATAGGTACTGGTGGCCTCAGGAGAACTTTTCTACTATTTTTATTAAGAAAGGGAGTCAGAATCTTCACTGAAAATAATTTTTAATTATTAGTTTAGGGAGTTTGTTTTAACTATGCAAATGAGTATTCAGGTACCTTAATGGAGTTATGTCTTTTCTTATTTCGCTCTAGCTATATCAAATAAATAATTGCAGTCCTCATCGAGAAACACAACTACACTGATAGCATTTCTGAGTGTCCTCAAGGCTTTGTTCTGATTTTGCAGTTATTTTGTGATGTTTGATATTAAGAAAGTGACAGCAATTCCTGTTCCATTTTAGACTGGGGAAAAGAGTGCAATTTCATTTGTACATTTAAAAGATTGCTGTATGAGTCCAATCCAGTCATCCTGAACTTCCTTTAGAGGCTATTGAGACAAAAGGATACTTCCAGACTGTGAGTCAGGTGCCTACTGCAGAATGTCTGAAGCGAAATCAACACCTCAGGCTTATGCTAGCACAGCTGTGTAGATCTGAGCGGGGAAGAAGAGAAATCCCAGGCAGATTCAGCTGTACTAACATTCATCCTACTGTTGATCTAGCTATCCTAGAAAATCTGTGCTTTTTTTCTGTCATAATAGGAAATTGTGCTGTTACAATGGTATATGCACTTTTGCAGGAACACTTTTCCATGAGCTAAGAGTAATACACTCTTGGGGTTGGCTTTGAAATAGTGATACAGCTTGCTAAAATGCCATTACAAAACTGTAAGTAGGGGAAACCTTGATTCCTCCAGGCAGTGACATTTTTATGTTTGTTTCTCTTTCTACTTTTTTTGCTTTTGTTTCTGCTGTGAAGGAAACTGGATTAATATGGGAAGAAGCGGATTAGAAGCATTTGAAGCAAGTAGCGTTCTGCTTTTACCACGCCTGTAGCAGTCTGTATTTGCTCTTGATGAACATTTGCATGAGAAGTGTTATGTTTCCATGAAGTAGAGATGACTTTTTTTCCACTTAAAATTAAAAGTATTATCATGTTGATATTTTTCATTAAAAATGTACAAGATATTTATGAAAACCATAAGAATTTCATAAGCATCTATGATCATTTTCAAACAATTTATGGGGATGCTTATAATTTGTCAGAATTTTAAAATCTTAATAGAAATACTTACATAAAATAATACATACATAAAGTAGCACTCATCACTTTGATCAGATCTCAGAATAAATTAATTTCAAACATATAGTGGAAATATAGTTCTAATAGAAGCTTACTGTACAATACTTGAGAACGTTGAATTACCAGGGAACAGAAATAATGCCATAGGATTTAGGTTCTACAAGAGATGACCAATATATGTTGTTTAAAGAAATGAATAATTTTTAACAAATTCAAAAGATGAAATTTGTTCATTAAAATATAGTCTTCCAAATACCTGTGAACATTGAATCACAGAAAAAGAATGGGAAAAGACCTCAAGAGACCAAAATGGCTCTGTGCTTTACCTCACATTAAATACACTGTGAACATACCTACTGGATATTTGTACAACCTATTCTTATAAAGCTCCAGGGAAATATTTCTTGCAGCAGTCCCTACAGAGTCTATTCACATTCTTCACTCTGGTTTAGATTTTCCTTGATGTCTAACTGTAAGAATATTTTTTTAAACCAAATAAAATTCCTACTAACTTCTCCTTTATTTGTTTTCTATCCTTACTGGCTCTAGAGAGCTATTGATTTTTCTTTTTATAGCAACTAACTGTAAAATGGAAGAATGTGCCATGGCTTCCCTTAGTCTTCACTTTCTTAGCCCAAACAGTTTGGTTTCCTTTTGGATTTCCTCATAGGTTGACTGTTCATCTTCTTAGCTTTCTTGATTTGTTTGTTTGTTTGTTTGTTTGTTTTTAATACCAGTTTTCTTTTATCTTTCTCCAAATGTGTCATCCAAAACAAGCAATAGTCATTTGTGTCTTGGTACCAGCATGTGCTGAACTGGAATCATGACTGTAGTTTCTTTTGCCCAATGCTCTTGTGTAATATGGGCTGGTATGAGACTTACCCTTTCCGCAGGAGCGTCCTATTAATTTTATCAAATGCAGTTTGTGGTGTTCAAGTTCACTGGTTCTCATCTGTGCAGTTTAGTTGCTTGATCATTTGGTTTACTTTGGGCTTGTCCCTATTGGATTTAATCTTATGGATTTCAGAATGGCTTTCCACTTTACACTTTATTTTCAGACCTGTCTTCCAAGGAGCTTGCAATTTTGTCCAGCTTGCTTTTTACACTTCTTTTTTTTAAAAAAAACATCTTTGTTCTGGTCAATTAAGAGGATTAGTAAAGCCAAAACCAGGCCAAATGTCTGTGGTATAATTCTTAAAAATCCTCTTCACTTTGACCATGAGTCAACTATTCTAACTGCAGTTTTGCATTTATTTGAGAGCATATTTCCCTGGTTTGCTTATGAGGCTGTTTTCTAACATTGAGGAACTGTCACTTAGGTCTAAGAGTTTGGTCTGACAGGAGGGTCAAGAGCATAGACTCACTTGAGAGTTAGTGGCTTCTTTGTACCTTGGAGATTTGCTTTTGTGACACACATGCTTCCATTTAACAAAGCAAGGACGTCAGGACTTGTTTGTGTTTTCATACTGCATCTGCTGCTAAAACCAGTGTTTTTTTACCTTGATTAAGTTTGGGTTGAACTTTTCTGTGTTGTCTAGTTGGGTTTTATTTTATTGGATGGATTTTACAGTTCCTAGAAAATAATGTGTTTTCTAAAAAAAAAAAAAAAGAAAATAAAATAATAAGCAGGTTTGTAGTTAGTACAAAAAACCTCAAACCCAACAAACCAACAACCAAACAAAAAAAATTAATCTGTGGAAAAAAAGCAGTGAAGACCTATCAACCTTGAAACAGTGGATATATTTTTTACCGACTATGAGAACATCTTACATCTATTGTTGCTCCTAGCTGTTTTCACATGTAACACAGAGGCTCAACATATGTGACGAGCTTCACTGTGTCTCATAAATAAAGCTTTCATATATCAAAAGCACATATTGCTAGTGTTTCAGAAAAACAAACTGGCAATTGAAAAGGATAAATTCATTAGCACAGACTTCAAATCACTATTCTCTTCTAATTGTCCTTTATAAAAATAATTATTTTATTTTTTGAAGCTGGGCCCTAAATCTAGTTTTTTCTAGGGTTGGGATATGCTATGCAGGCAACTTCAGACCAGCTGTGAGAGAACATTTTGCAATGGATTTGCATAAATGAGGTTGCCTCCAGGCATAGTCTCTTTCTCCACAGTTGGTCTTCCTGCTTCTGCTCATTATCTCCAATTTTCAGCAAGTATTCAAATTTCTGTACAGCATCGTCTAAAAGACTTGCAGAATTGAAGGCTTCCTTGAGAAGGAGTAAGAAATGTGAGAAGGCAAGAGCAAGGTCTTCTGGTGTGCTGGAGACCTGGGGAAGAACATGCAAATGTCGAAAGAGGAGGTAGAACAGGATCCCTGCAGGGCATGGGGAGACAGAGAGCAGCTGAGTCCAACACCTTCTACTCTGGTGGGACTGTTTAAAAACACTTCGTTCTCTGTGCTTATAGAGATCCATAAGCAAGCTCTGCAAGCGTGGGCATGCTTGTTTGGTAGGAGGGTGCTGCCGTATAGAAATGTCAACTCTGACGGCAATATGAATGTCCTAACTCAATTACACAGAATCTGGCTCCAGGGGAGAGCTTCCTGGGTGCTCACTGGAAAAACCTAGCCCTATACTGTTATGTACAGCAAGGGCAGGTTACCAGAAGAACCATGTGCCCAAAGCCAGAAAGAGGAGGAGCCTTTGGGGAACAGAGCAAGTGAAAAGGTTGAGGGGAGAGGTTACAAGGCAGAAAGGCGCTCAGACTGCAGACGTATGCTGCAGATTCATTCCCACCTTCCTTTCCTGCAGGCTTTTATTAATTTCTTTAAACTCCACCAAAATTCACACGTATGGGGGACATTCACACCCATACACTGACTATGTCTGTTGCAAAAGGAGAAGTAGTTACTCAGTTCTTTTACTTATTCATATAAGTTTATTTTAAATGCATTTGCCCACTCTACTATCAATAAAAATGTCTATTAGAAAATATTACTGTCTATTAGGATCACATTGCATGACATATATATGTGGATGCATTTATAAAGGTATATTTGTGTATATGTATCCATACAGATTTACATGACTCTCAACAACGTCATAATCTGCGCTGTATCATTATAAAAAAAGCTTTTAACCTGTTTTAGATGAAAGTTATCATGTAAATCTAGGACTTTATCATTCCTCTCCAAAGTAAACAACTTGAAATAAAAGAAATTCACATTTCAAAAATATATCTTGAAGTCTGCAGTATTGAAGTGGGTAGGGGAGAAGTTTTTTCCTCCCAGTTTGTTCCAGGTGAAATAATTACTTTCAAGGGTGAGAAATATATTACAATTTCCACAATTACTCTGTTATATTGTACAATATATTAATTTAAACCCAACAATTGTCTGGTTAAAAGTTACAAGTACTTAATTCTAATAAATAATTTGGCCTTTTTCTAAAGTGGAAATTAAAAATTCCTTAACCACTTCAAGAAATATTTCTAAACTATTGTCACATAATAACGTCATTATGGAAGGGAGAATTAACTACTTACTTGGCCAATGCATTTTAAAAAGTACTTTAAACACATCTAAGCAAAGAATCATCCATTTAATGGTGAGATGGAAGAAACCAGTTCCAATTTCACAATGCCTGGAGATCCAGTACACTCTTGTAGCAAAGCACAGGAAAGATTTGCCAGCCTGGTGTGACATGGAGTGATGGCAAAGGACTGTCTGCCTCCCGTTCTGTGTGATGAGCCCTGGATTTGCTGGGGGGAATCTGTGCAGGAGTGAGTGGATGCTGAAAGCAGAAACAGGGAAGAGATAGCAGTGCTGGTGCTGCCCACTCTGTCACAGAATCACAGAATATTAGGAGTT
>NW_010185916.1:0-27164 GCF_000695765.1 Mesitornis unicolor | reverse complement strand
CCGGGGCCACGCCACCCACACCTGGGGTCACACTGGTCAGGGCCAGCGCCAGAGAGAGAGACGCATGTCCTGCACCCCTCTTAAATACCTGAATTTGCAGGGGCACTGATTGGCTTGGCCCTGGTCAGAGGTGGGTCTGACAAAGGAAAAGGGGGAGCTTTTCAGGTAGCTTCTTAAATGGCCATCTCCATAGCCCTTCCCCCCTTACCAAAGACAACCAAAAACCCCTCACAGAAAACCCAATACAGTAAAGTATGACTGAGTAAGAAATTTCTCACAGCAAGCGGTGAACTTCTTTCAGTAGATGGGCCTGACTATTGGGAAACATTGTTTCCAAAACAATACTGACTGGTATTTTGCAATGACCACTCTCAGAAAGAGGCAAGGGCAACGATAGTGCCAGGAAGGTCTCTCAGTGTCACAAACGAGAGCAATACCAATGAAATACTTGCATTGTCATAAATAAATAAATCTGTCTAGAAATAAAGATAACTGTTTCAAAGAACACTGTGATGCTGTATTTTGCATTAGTACACTTGATGCTGAAGTGCTCAACGCTAACAGGAACAAATATACACTTGCTCCAGGAAAGGACAGCAGAGGCTCTCTATTTCTGTTTTACACAGCACAGAATCAAACCAGGTCTGGCCTGATGCTGCGCTCTCCTTAAGCTGCTTTTTACAGTGTTACCTTTATATATGCTAAAAATAGGTTTGCATAAAAATAGACTGGGTATGCCAAACTACATTTCTGTTTACTAAAATACTGGCTTTATTAGGCTGACACACTTGCCTGATCTTTCTGTAGATCTAAGCGGATCAAACACTGCCTGAAAAGGTCTCTGTGTCTTTTACAACTTTTGTGGATAAGAGTTTCCTCACACGAAGGAAACAAGGAAATGGCATCTGCCAAAATGCAATAAGCATCAGAAATATTTAGCGGTAATGGATACATAATGAAGCCTAACAATACAACCCCAACATTTCTGGCTTTGCACCTGGCCGAAATGCTACTACATATAAAGAAACACTGCTTATCTTATCTGACGGGGAAAAAGAATGTAGGGGCAAGAAAACTCTGTCAACTTCACACCTATTTTATAAGCTAAGAACTGAATTAGTTACTTACTAAGAGCAAGGTATGCATTCATCACAGAATTCTCTTTTACAACCAGAAGGAACAGAGAGCAGGTTGATACCACTTGCCCTTTGTGCTCTGAGCTATGTGATGCGAGAGCACTCACAGTACTGGCATCTTCTTGTAGGTCATGAGCAGTCAGAAGAATCCAGTCCTGCACATGCTCAATTATTAATCAGATGCATTTCTAACGACAGGCAAATCTCAAAAATTTGTTTACTGAGCTAGTTTACACAAACTGTGCATGTAACAGCTGCTTTTAGAAGACAACACAGCCTTCCCTGCTCTATGACACTAACCTCCCTCCACAGTAAGATAACAGCAGAGAGGGACTCTGATTACCCAAGGACACATTTCACAACGAAGTTACATTTAGCTTCAAATTCCGATTCCACTGTGACAGTCCCCATGGTGACAGTGCCACCAGATGAAGACACTACAACTGATTGCTCAAATGCTTTGAAAGTACAGGCATGATGTTTTGCCTGTCATCCTAGGAAGCATGAACACATGCATAAGTTACAGCAGGTTGAACTAGCACCTAAATTTACAACATATCAGCTGCTCCTGTCACGACAGTTTGCATAGCTGTTACTACAGGGTAACACCGTTAGAGTGGTGCTGCAAAGAGAGTTAAGCTCTCTCATGAGCTCCAAGATACAGAGAGCACAATCCTAGCCACAGATTTTATCTAAATCCCCAATACTTGGGGTCAGCTGTTTACGCACAGCTCAGCTCAGCTCAGCACAAGTCAGTAAGCTCTGAGATCATGCAAGGAGCCTCATGGGGAACTGGAACTCAAATCTTTCTACTTCACGAGTCCACCGTCAGTGCTCCACATTGCTGAGACTCAGCTAGAAGCAGTGCTTCCAACCCAGATACAAGCCTGCACTCAACACAGTACTGAGTCATACTGATGCAGTGGATTGATACTTAATGGTTTGGGGTTTTTTGTTTGTTTGTTTGGTTGGTTTTTTGTTTGGCTGGGTTTTTTTCAAGTTATGGGGGAAGATTTGATCAATTTATCTGCTTTCCAAGTTACTACAGACCTAGAAATTAACCTGGTTGTCCAGTAGCTCACATGACAAAAGCAGTCATTCTAGAAAGATTTATGTCTAACTTCAGGAGAAGAGGTGGCTAACACTTTCTTTTAACAAGCAGTTCAAAATCCCTTAAACTCCCCTCTTCAAAATTCTTCTTTGCTTAAATATTCGTTTGAGCTGTCATTTGAATTTGAATAGCTTAAATTTCAGGTATTTGTTCTTTCCATGCTTTCCTTCACTAGACCAGAACTTTTCACCACTTCTTCACAAGCTCCTGATACAATCTAACAAAAATAGATCTTAATATTCCCTAGAGTTTGAGCTCTCTTCTGAGCCTTCTATACTTTTTCAACATAATTTAAACTACATTGGCACAGGAGTCAGACACACGGCTTTTCACATCTGTTTCACAAATGCTACCTTCAACCTCCTCAACATTCTCCTGTTATTAATGTAACCAAAAATGACATTCGCTCTTTCAGCATCACACTGATACTCATTCAGCTGCTTGTCTGCAATGACTCAAAATTCTTTTCACAGCCACTGTTTTCTATACCACGGACACTGGTTACATTCTTTCTTCTTAATACAACATCCCACTTTGTTTCAGTATCCAAATTCTATCAAGTGATTTACATTACTATGTACGACTACTGTGCTATTTAACTTTCTGCAATTCTTTGCCTTCCTTGTATTTTATCAATATTATACACAATTGGTAGAGAAGTACACACTAAACTTGCACTAAATATTTTATTATAAATATATATAATAACCAGTAGATTCTCATGTGAAATATTTATGCTCCTTAAATGAATGAAGACCTCAAAGTTATTAAACTTTTCTAAAAATCAAACTCCAGATCTTACTCTGCAACCACGTATTATAATTCAAAACAAATGAAAGCACATATCAAGTGGTGTGCTTCGAGTTACCAGAAAACTTCTACCTTGAATTCTGTACATCGCAGTGATTATGTTAATAAAAAAAAGAAATAAATAAAATCACCAAGCAGCTCTTGTGTCCCCTACTCTCAATAAATTACTTTCATTAGTTGTATTACAGTTAAATGAATATTGTTTTTCATCAAGCCAGAAAGAGACAGTATGCTTATAATTTATGCTGCTTGGCTAAAGAACAATAAAGCTGTAATAAAAAACAAACATAGAAGAATAAAAACATAAAAATGCATCAATAACAATACCAAAACCATGTGTGCAAGCATTCAATATTTCTATCACAGAGCTCAAAAATAGTCAAATTGAATGCAAGATATATTGTATATTAAAAAACACCATCATTTCTAAGGACGTACATTTTATCTATATACATATTTACAGCATGTGCATGTGTTCATTCAAGTAAGGAGCACTCCAGCTGAAATGTCTGCATTTGGAAATTTTACTTGCTGGACTAAAAGAGCACTGTCAAACTTGGATTTGGGTTTTCTTCTTTTCACTTGTGTTGAAATATTCCTAGCTTCAAATTCTTTGGTACTCATTGCAATCACCAAAACTGACAAATGTCAATCTGCTGAAGGGATACCCTGCATGCTAAGCAAGCTGGTAAATGCCAACAATCACATGTAACTCCATCTGAACTATGCAAATTTTACTCAGTGTTAGATGTTTGCCTTTGTTCCACAATCGAAGATTTAATCACTTACTGACTTACTAGTACATTTCTCCTCAAATTCAGATCTTACAAGTCTGTAATGCTTGAGTGCAACAGCTGCAGTACATCAGCAGGAGTAACTAGAGTAGCATCTCCCTCAGCTGTACTGAATTTCTTCCTTAATTGCACTTGGTTATAATCACAGTCCTTTATACATACAGTTAACTGTCACCCTTATATTTTTAGGGAGTCACAAACTGTATGTCAGTGTTATTCATTAATCACATTTCTGAAAAGACTGAACAATGCAAACTAAAATATAATCAACCCAGCCCTGAGCCTTAAACCACTGAAAAAAAGTGGTGGGCAGTACCAGCTGGCTCTCACAAAATGGATACCAAAAAATCCTCAGCAACTAAACAACCACAAAACTATCAAAACTTTTTCGATATTAGCAGGATACAGCCATAAACCCAAATTGTTTAAATTTAAGAAACTTTCAAACAAACCCTTTCCTTTTAAAGTAACACTTTCAAACTTAATCCTTAAAATGTTAACAACTTATAGTGAGGTTTATGTTTAAGCTATTAACATCATTTCAACTAAATGCTTTTAAAAGTTAAGGAAGCCATGTTCAACACAAGCTTTTTTTTTTAAACAATCAAACAATGGAAATGGAAAAGTGGTCTATAATTAGAGTTCTTCTAAATCCAGTTTGTGATAGAGACCATCTTTCTCAAGCAGATGCAGAACAAGAATCTTCAGTTTTGTCAAACAGATCAATGATACTAATTCAAAACTGAGCAAGCAGATTTTCTTCAAGGAAATAAAACTCACTGAAGTGCACCAATCAGCATATGTATGCCCTACAACTGAAGCACCCTGAATTGTCAGCAATTCTATCAGTAAGGCTAAAGTTTTACAATACTTATTTCAGAAAGGCTATTCCAAATCGAAGAGTTTTCTGCTGTTCAGTTTAATATCCATGTACATATGTTTGTATTGACTTTTATCAGCCTGTCTGGGATTTACATTTTTCCAAATGCAAATAAGATGCATATAAATATGGTACTGCTTTCTAGAGCTCAATGAATAGTGAAACAGTAAAGTACTCTGACATTATAGAACACCCACTGTTGCCACTCAAATTGGCATAGTTTTAAGAATGGGTTAGTTCATACCTCAGGGCTATTGTTTCAAGCTTTGTGACAGCACAAGCAGACAACATTTTATTGGATTAACTCGGTTTTGGTGTTGAAAGTTTCCTTGCAACTACAACTACAGACCTAGTTCTCACTTGAAAATAAAGTTAAGATGATAAATCAAAATACAGCTTTACCTGCATTCCCAAGATGCTTTCTTTTATGTCCGCTGGGATTGCTGCTATTATTCCAATCAGTTTGGCTTTACACAAAATCCTGCTTAAATTCAAGATGGCAAGAAACAGCAGATACTACACAAGTTCCCTAACAGAACGTTATTGTTTCAGGTTTTGAAAAATTATATCTACTGATTACCATGTTTAGAAAAAGGAATCAAATACCTATACAAGTTTAATATAAATATATCAAATCTTACTGCATTAAGGCTTTTGAGTTGAATGGATCATCAAACGCAACAGGAATGCTTAAAAATGCAGGAGAACATGCACTGAGAAAATCATCATCATCACCTAGTTGGAACAAAGGAAGTCCTCACTTTTCATCTGTAATCTCTTTAAAAGCTACAAACATATTTTAGTAATAGGATGGTGGACATCCCACATTTAAGGTACCCATAGGACTTCATTAAGTTCCTCACCACAACCTGGTAACTGAAATAACAACATCCAAACAAAATACAGACATCCCCCTGCATTAATCAAAGGTCCATGTGGACTAAGGAGTTTTTGTACAAAAGCAAGGATAGTACAGATCTTAGAAAACCAAAACAACAAAAAGCATGTTGGAGAGTTTTAAGACAAAATATTAGCTAAAAGAGGGAGCAATGGGGAGGAGACAAAACTAAACAAAATATAATCTGTTTAACTCCCAGGACACTGTAACAAGTAAAACTTGGGGATAACGACATACATGAGCTATAAGAGGTAATTTTATGCATTTTGAATATAACTTTTGATTAAACTATTACAGAGTAAACATTTGAAACCAGTTTATTCCATACTATTTGTTTTTCTGTCATGGCCTTATTGCTTCTTCCCCAAGGGCTCTTACAGAAGCAAGGATTTATTTGGGTTTTTTTTCAGCTGACAGCAGAAGAAACATATGGTAATCGTGTCAAACCATTGTCTTCCCATGCTACAACTACTGGAATAGTAGAAGTCAGCCCTAAAAGAAAACAAAGAGGACTAGAAGCTACTGAACATATTTTTCTTTTCATGGTCAGAGAAGCGATTGTCTCCATCTCTCTGAAAATAGCTTTTGCTTTATTCACATGTGTGTTTAGATACCCTTGCAGCTGGTTACCCCATGGAGAACTCTGAGATCAGCAACTGAATCTGAAGACCCAGGTTAACCTTGTAAAATACCATTCAGTGATTCTGCATCTTCAATACTGGTTTTGTTCATCCATGTACCTCTAGTGGTATATTCTATTTTTCATGCTGAGATCCTCCCAAGAGCTTTTATGAGCACATAATGTCAGCTTACAAACCCTTCAAGAACAACTGCAGGAAGAAGACTGGAGGGCTTACAGGCCCTCAAATAATTTTACCTGCATTTTCATGGCAAGCTTGAGTAAGAAATGTGCTTGAATTCCAATCTGTGACATTCTCTGAAGTCACTAAACTTTACCAAATCTGAAAGCACAAGCTGGTTGCTAATGCAAACGGTATGATACACTTTTGGGTAAGAACCAAAAGCACTACTGCTAATTGCTTAGTGAAGACACACCTTAAAAGACACTTTAGAGTCTTCCTCTGAGGCAATTATTTACATTTACAATAGCTGAAAAGAAAAACTGTCTTCCTGAAGCCATGGAACAACTTCATGCTAATCATCCAGTATCAGGAGACAAAGAAGTTTTTCCAGGTTCAGAAGTACACTGACAAATCACAGCTCCATTTTTTTTTGTCGCCGAGCTTTGTTGGACTGTTACTGCTGCAGTTAACTCACAGTCCATAAAGATTACTAATTAGCAAAATGTTTTGGCCCGTTGAAGTATAAAGTTGCCATCATCTTGCACTTCTTAAAAAAAAAAAAATTCTAAGGATGTATCCAGTTTTTTAAAGCAAAATCAGAGGCCCTAGTTCAAGTTTAGAAACATTTCTGAGAACACCAATATCACAGAACACAAATATTCTGTTCTTGTGTTTCAGATTTGGGAGTATTTGCATTTTATTTCCAGTACTCAAGGTATGACTTTTGTTCTGGAGAATGTAATGTATTTTGCTGTCTCAGCTCCTGGTCCTTTTGAGAGAAAGGTTTAAATTTAATCCTTGGAACAGTAATGATGAGATTAGTAACAGTGAGTTTAAGAAACAACTGACACACTTGAACTTGTTCAGCTATCCAGAACAAGAGAACCTGGAAGTATGACAGCAAAGTTCAGGGCGATGAAGAAAAGGATGTATTTTTTATTCACAATTAGACCAAAAGGTGAAAATATGATAATGGAGATTCAAATTATTTAGATCAGATTACCAGTGCAGCACTGTGCCAATTTATAAATTAGGATTTTTCTTCTATTTTATTTTGTATTTTTATAGACATTAGAAGCATTTTCCAAAGCCTCACAAGAAATTGATGGAAAAAACAAAATCTGAACTCTAATACCCTAACCATCAGACTGCTCTTCAACGGTTACTCTTCCAGTGGACCCTCAGGCACTGGGACAGCTGTAGGAAACAGGCTATAAGTAAGAATAAAAATCTGTGCTTAAAAACTACTTTGCATATTTAAGATCAACACTTACTGTTTCAAATCCTAGACAATGAAATTAAACACATCAAAAGTAAAATAAATACAGAGTGCATTGAGTGCAAAGCACGGACTAAAAGGAACTTTTCACACAGGTGACCACTACATCACAGTATTGATAATGATGGCTGTGGACTGGGAAAACAACCTGAAAACCTCGTACTGAGAGAAAGTAATACTAAGTCTTGTGCAACTCTAAAGAGAGGCTGACTATTAAAACCTCTGTGGCTCTAGCCCTTTAAGAGATGAAGAATTCCTTTATTTGTAGGAAACATAGAAAAGAATTGACAACAAAACCACCAAAAGACCTTGAGATCTAAAATCACAGGTAAGGCTATTTATTTTTTGTCTTGGCTTTGGTCAGAAAATAATTCATCAGTGTCACTGGAGTGTTCCTGCACTGTCCTGTTCTAAAATGAATGTTCCAGCAAATTTCAAATTCTGTTTGTTACTACATATTATTAATTTCTTCAGGAAAAAACCTTAAGAGAAAAAAACCCCTATGTTTCTAACTCCTTGATGACAAAGGCAGACTTCCAGATAAGAATAATTTCAACCCCACGCCTATAGAAAAACTGCTCCTCTGCCTCCACTGTTGCTATTCATAGATCTCTAAGCAGCTACTAGTCCAGACCAGATGACTGTAACAAATTCAAACCCTTCTGGCAAAGGCGTGTTTATTATTTTCCAATATGACTGTCTGCCAAGTCTCCCTGTCCAGGATTTTTTTTTTAAGAAAGGAACTGTGTGAGCCAAACTATGTCAGGAACTATCCTTCAGACAATTCTTTTAGAAAGTGGAAGTGCACTAGCACGTACGCAGACTCGTATTTGAATACGGTTCAAAAACATTAGAAGACACAGCACATTCAAAACTTTACTCTTCAGAAAACAAAATACTATGCTGTGAGTCTTTGAAATAATTTATCAATATAGAATACTCAAAATCCTTCTTAACACGTGACAAAGCATAAACTTTAAAGAAATAAGCAGAAGTTACAGCAATCAGTGAATGCAGCCATCTTTAGTTCCCCTCAAAATAAAACCTTTTAATAACACCTTATGTTTTATGACTTTTCAATGCATATTCTACAATGTCTGTTTCCAGTCTATTGCTCATTAGTTTAGCTGTACAAATCCGCACACAACATTATGGCATAAAGGCACATATCTTCTGAGGAATTCTTAGAAGCACTGGTGCATATAATTACCTTAAATGATGGTCTTGTGACTAAGACACCTAAAGGCAAGAAAAGGAGGATGAATCCAACTTCAAACCCCCATGACTTTGTACAAGTCATTCAATCCTTCAGTCTTGATCCTACATCTATAATACCAAATTAAGAATCACTTAAGTATTTTAAAGCTCAAAATCACTTGCTAACTGCAGACATGGCATTCAGGCAGAAATGCAGTCATGCAGTTATATACGTAATAAGCACTTAAACAAAATCTCTGCAGTAGAATTCAAAGAAAGAAAAGTCAAATGTCTTTGCAAAGATTTTGCACATGATTCTCAGCTTTCAATCTGAACATAATCTTGAAAGGCCAACCTGAATGAATTATTCTCTTGCAAGAGTTTAATCCAATTTAAAGTAATTCTAATTAGTAGAAGTACAAAGTAATGACGTATTGGGTTTGCATGGCAAAGTTTTGGTAATGGAGGGGGGCTAGAGGGGTGGCTTCAGTGAGAGGCTGCCAGAAGCTTCCCATGTGTCAAACAGAGCCAATGCCAGCCAGCTCCAAGATGGACCTGCTGTTGGCCAAGGCCAAACCAATCACTGATGGTGACAGCAGATTTAAGAAACAGGGAAAATCTGCTGCAGAAACAGCAGCAGAGAGAGGAGTGAGAATATGTAAGAGATCCAACTCTGCAGAAACCAAGGTCAGCGGAGAAGGAGAGGGCAGGAGGTGCTCCAGGCACCGGAGCAGAGATTCCCCTGCAGACTGTGGTGAAGACCATGGTAAGGCAGGCTGTCCTCATGCCGCCCATGGAGGTTAATGGTGGAGCAGATACCCACCTGCAGTCCATGGAGGAACCCCACACTAAAGCAGGTGGACGTACCTGAAGGAGGCAGTGTCCCTGTTAGGATGCCCACACTGGAGCAGGCTCCTGGCAGACCTGTGGAGCCATAGAGAGAGGAGCCCACACTGGAGCAGGTTTGCTGGCAGGACTTGTGATCCCATGGGGGGCCCACACTGGAGCAGTCTGTTCTTGAAGGACTGCACCCCACAGAAGGGACCCACTCTGGAGCAGTTTGTGAAGACCTGTAGCTCACAGGAAGGACTCACGTTGGAGAAGCTTGTGGAGACCTGTCTCACAGGGGTGGGACCCCATGCTGGAGCAAGGGAAGAGTGCGAGGAGGAAGGAGCAGCAGAGACAACTTGTGAGGGACTGACTGCAACCCCCATTTCCCATCCTCCTGTGCTACTTAGGGGGATGAGGTAAAGAAATTAGGAGTGAAGCTGAGCCCAGGAGGAAGGGAGAGGTGAAGGGAAGTCTTCTTGTTTCAGGTTTTTTTAAGATTCAGGGTTCTTCCTCATTATCCTACTCCGATTTCACTGGTAATAAATTAAATTTTCTTTTCCCCAGGCTGAGTTTGTTTTGCCTGTAATGTAATCACTGACTGATTCTCCTTGTCCTTGTCTTGACCCATGAACTTTTCCTTGCATTTCCTCTCCACTGTCCAGCTGAGGAGGAGTGATAAGAGTGGCTTGGTGGACACCTGGTATCCAGTCAGAGTCAACCCACCACAAATGACAAAACAACAAAGATACTGATTAAAAGGGCAGTGGTTTGATATGGCAAGTTTTTTTATTTATCTTGCTATTAGCAGGTTTTCAGGTCTTGGTGTATAAAATTCTGTTTAGCACATGAACTGGGGAGTTGAGAGGAAGACAAAAACATTAAGTTGTGAATGCATGAAAAATAGCAATCACTTAAAAATTACAGAATCACAGAATGGTAGGGATTGGAAGGGACCTCTGAAGATCACCTAGTCCAACCAACTGGCTAGAGTAAGATCACGCAGAGAAGATCACAGACGAGAAGATCACTCTAGACGAGTTTTGAATGTCTCCAGAGGAGACTCCACAACCTCTCTGGGCAGCCTGTGCCGGTGCTCCTGTGTTCCAGCTTGTGACAATTGCCCCTTGTTCTGTCGTTGAGCACAACTGAGAAGAGTCTGGTCCCATCCTCCTGACACTCACCCTTTAGATATTTATAAGCATTAATGAGATCCCTCTCCAGTCTCCTCCGGGCTAAACAGACCCAGCTCTGTCAGCCTTTCCTCATATGGGAGATGCTCCAGTCCCCCTATCATCTTGGTAGCTCTACACTGGACTCTCTCCAGTGGTTCCTTGTCCTTCTTGGACTGGGGAGCCCAGAACTGGACACAGTATTCCACATGCGGCCTCACCAGGGCAGAATACAGTCATAAAGAACTAAAAACGTAGCCTCATACACAAATCACAAATCAGATCGTGGGTTCTGCTTATTCTCTCCTATAAATAAGTTACTATCCTTGACAATCACGCATTAGAAAAAACACAGCACTCCAATTACTGCTTCTAAATAAAAACATTTGCAGCACATTTCTATTAAAAAAAAAATGACTGTAAGGGCAGAACTCCTGAGGGTAGCCAGAAACACGCCGATTTTATAGAAATTGTGACTATTATATACTTCGGAAAAATAAAGTCTTGATGTTATGGATCTACATTAGCCAGATCATCTACTAATAAACTTTCTTGCAATCAACTGAAGAATTGTCCTTTGAAATTTTCGTAATGTCTCTAATATTACGAAAATGCTTAAAACAAAGGAAGATCTAATACATTATTTCCTACAACAATGGTGAGTTAACAAAAATAATGTGACATTTTGGACACATCAATTCTGTTATTGTGGCTGCCACTATTCCATAGCTAGGGATCACGATCTCTGTTAACAGACAACTACAGAACATATTTGTGTCTCCACTGGTAAAAGTGCAACCCATTTCTAATTAAATATTAATTATAATCTTCTAATGCATTTCTCACTTATTACATGGAAAATAAGAAGGTGATTGGTGACAGCCAATATGGTTTCACTAAGGGCAAGTTGTGCCTGACAAATTTGGTGGCCTTCTACAATGGAGTTACAGTGTTGATGGATAAGGGAAGAGCACCCGACGTCATCTACTTGGGGTCGTGCAAAGCATTTGACATTGTCCCGCACAACATCTTTGTCTCCAAGTTGGACAGATGTGGATTTGATGGATGGACCCCTTGGTGGATAAGGAGTTGGCTGGATGGTTGCACTCGAGTCGCAGTCAATGGCTCAATGTCCCAGTGGAGATCAGTGATGAGCAGTGCTCCTAACAGGTTGGTATTGCGGCCAGTGCTGTTTCACGTCTTTGTCGGCAACATGAACAGTGGGATCGAGTGCACCCTCAGCAAGTTTGCGGATGACACCAAGCTGGGTGGTGCGGCTGACACACTGGAGGGAACAGATGCCATCCAGAGGGACCTTAACAGGCTTGAGGCAGGCCTGTGCAAACCTCATGAAGTTCAACAAGGTCAAATGCAAGGTCTTTGCACCTGGGTCAGGGCAATCTGAAGCACAAATACAGGCTGGGTGGAGAATTGCTTGAGAGCAGCCCTGAGGAGACAGAATTGGGGGTGTCAGTTGACGAAAAACTCAACATGAGCTGGCAGTGCACGCCTGCAGCCCAAAAGGCCATTGTATCCTGGGCTGCATCAAAAGAAGCGTAACCAGCAGGGCAAGGGAGATGATTCTCCCTCTCATTCTGCTCTTCTTAGACCCCACCTAGAATACCGTGTCCAACTCTCGGGCCTCCAACATAAAGACATGGACACATTAGAGTGGGTTCAGAGGAGGGCCACAAAGATAATCAGAGGGCTGGAGCACCTTCCCTTCGAGGACTGACTGAGTTGGGGCTGTTCAGCCTGGAGAAAAGAAGGCTCTAGGGAGACCTTATGGCAGCCTTCTGGTACCCGAAGGGGGCCTATTGGAAAGCTGAAGAGGGAATTCTGTAAGGGCATGTAGTGATAGGACAAGTGGCAGCGGTTTTAAACTGAAAGAGGCTAGATTTAGACTGGATAGAAGAAAGAAATGTAAGGCTGTGAGGGTGGTGAGACACTGGCACAGGTTGCCCAGGGAAGTTGTGGATGTCCCCTCCCTGCAAGTGTTCAAGGCCAGGTTGGACAGGGCTTTGGGCAACCTGGTCTGGTGGGAGGTGTCCCTGCCCATAGCAGGTGAGTTGGACTGGATGAGCTTTAAGGTCTCTAACTCCTTCCCTTAATGGAAATTGAGTTTTAATTGCATCCACAATTCCTTTTATATCAGTTTATTACTCACTTTTGGAAAAGGTCTTTCCATTTTCATCATATTCTTTACTAACAATAGAAAATGTCTGATTTTTTTTTTGAAACAGATTTCTTAACTGCTTGAGCAAATTCTAATGCAAAACTACAATTCCAATCATTACAAGACTCCTTTGGAGTAAAGCCTTTTGTCTGTGATTGGGCCTATGTAGAAATACCACTAAGCCTCATGAGAGATGATTTTTAGAAGCCTTTTTAAAGCTAAGTAGTTCAATAGACAGCTTGGCAATGAGAGACAATGATGTCCAGTTGCAAATGAGCTTACTTTAAAACGCGGCCGAAGTTCCTGAATGGAAAAACAGCTCGACCTCACTGTGCAACTACAAAAACAGTCAAAGAGGAACAATTCTCACTACAGATGTGACCTATGCAACATGAATTCAGAGCTGAACTTCAACTAACTCATAAAAGCAGAAACTACCTCAGATCAGATTTACTTCTGAGGTAGGGACGAGTGTACACAGAAGCTATTTGCCAGAAAAACAACACTTCATGCAGTTGGCACCTTATCCTTTTACATGGCTACCTTCCAGTATCAACTTGGAGAGTTCCTTCTTCTAAATGCTGGCAGCTATGAGAACATAGGTCGATGAAAAAAACACTCTTCTCCTTGTAAAATATGTAATGTATCATAGTGATGAATTCTGTTGGTCAACTGAATCACAGAATCACAGAATCTTAGGAGTTGGAAGGGACCTCTGAAGATCATCCAGTCCAACCCCCTGCCAGAGCAGGATCACCTAGACTAGGTCACACAGGAACATGTCCAGGCGGGTTTTGAATGTCTCCAGAGAAGGAGACTCCACAACCTCTCTGGGCAGCCCGTTCCAGTGCTCTGTCACTCTCACAGTAAAACAGTTTTTCCTCATGTTCAGATTGAACCTCCTATGCTCCAGCTTGCTCCCATTGCCCCTTGTCCTGTCACTGGACATCACTGAGAAGAGCCTGGCTCCTTCCTCCTGACACTCGTCCTCTACAAATTTATAAACATTAATGAAAACTAATTTAAAAACCCCAACAGGTTAAAAGAGACTGCTTTCTTACATACTAAAACCTCTTTCTTTCAATTCTGATCCTAACTTGCGAACGATAGTATCAGAGAATTTAAAGTTCCTTTATAATATGTAGCAATAATCACAATACATTAAACACTAAAATCAGAGACTGCTTAAAACACAGTGCTTTGGAAAAAACAATCGTTGTAATCAGATGCTGTAAAACAGCTGCTGTACTTTGGAATGTGTAATCTTGTTTTCTTTCATCAAGTGATTTTAAGGCATTATATAGAAGTACATATAGTTCTCACATTTATTTCAAAATTAAGAGAATACAAGCACTAAAAGGAGGAAAGAAAAATCATACTGTAAAAAATATTTTATTAGTATTTTAAAACAGTAATCACAACTAGGATTTCATGCTTTATTCTTTAGCTGGAACACTGGAAAGAATTTGTGGAGTTACAATTAAGGTCCAGTTCACTACCACTATGACAACCACATCATGCAATCTTTTTCACCAGCACTGTAAGTTTCATAAAATAACCCAAGAAGTAACAAAGCAACACAGATTTTTGTCTGGGACCAGTGATGATAACCTGTTTTTAAGCAGATTTAGTAAACTGACACACACAAAAACAAACAAACAAACAACGAACTGGCATCACTTTTACAGAAGTTTACTAGAAGTCATTCCTTTTGTATAGATGACACTATCACCTTTAATTATAAGTTTCATCTTTAAATTTATTTTTAAACAGTATTTTCCCCAAACATTTAATTTTCCCCAACAAACCCACGCGAACAAATGAAATATACACTTCAAAGAATAATCACAAGAGACTGCACTCATACCAAATCACTCTGGTATTGACAGATATTGACAATATTTCAGAACGCACACTTGGTAGAAAATCATCTACCCTTCTTTTAGTTACTCATTACAGCATCAATAAGCAGCTCACAAAATACTCTGAAAAAAGTAAGTTATTTTCAGCTCTATAACAGTTGAAACCTCAATTGCACTGTGCTAACAAAGAACCCATTTGAGGACAACAGACTGAGTCTACCTCCATAAAAACCAAAACCAAACAAACCCCCCAAGCCTCCTCAGCTCAGAAAATATATTGCATCAGTTTTTCCCCTCCTCTTCCCCCTTCCCTGCAATTCTAAGTGACTTCCTAGTGTAAAAGCACTAACAAATAACCACACTCTGCATTTGTCCAAATACAAGCCAAATAAAATCAGATTACTTCAGAAAGCAACATTTAGGAAATGTGGCGGTTGCTGCATCAAACTCTTGGACTAAGAAATTCCTGTTCAATACTGCACACCATAAAACATTTAAAATCATTAACTAAATATAAAATTAAAAAATGCAAGCTACTGGATTTGAAAACTCATCAATCTTAGAGGCATGTGCAGAGATTCAACAGTATGACCAAGCTTTAAGTTTCAACTGATGGCTGCTGCAGAGCAGCTGTAAAAACAGCCAAAGTTTTGTGCTACTCAGTTTTAAACATTACTTGTGCTTCTCTTGAGTCTTACATACCAAATAATATATCTTAGGACAAGAAAAGCACTACCCTGCAACCTCAGCCACCAGGTTTACTCCTAAATCAATCTCTTACTAAGGGTTCTCTGGCCAACTCCACTCCGATCTGTTACTTTTATCTCGCAACTTTATTGTCACACCCTTAAGCTTCAGCCTCTCACCATCAACTTTCTGCTATCAAAATACCAAGTCCCTGGTCACAAGGGTACCATGAGGAAAAAATGCAATCACTCATCCTTTATAAAAACCATAGAATTCAAACATTTAGTGAAATTAGCTGGTTTACTATGAGTCAGATGGCTACAGAAGCCAAATTATTAATACGATTAAAACATTGTTATTCTCTTATGGAAACTACTAGCAATGCAACCTGAAAAAGCCAAAGACTAACTTGGAAAGAATACAATGTTGCTAAGGTTTTCTTTCAAACAAATCAAGCTTACATAAAACAAGTAACATTTTTATGGAAGCAACTGAAGAACAGGACAAACGAACAGACTACGGAAAGCCCATTTACACTAAAGAAGAGACGATCAGTTGAAGAAGTGACCTGTTTCTCACTGCATTTGGTTTTTGCTGTGTTTTTTAAATCTGCCACATATGCACCCACACTACGCAGGCCTACCTATCCTTCTCTGCCAGCAAAAGATGTATTTTCTTGTGCATGCATCAGACTGTAGTCAGGCTTGAGGTCTGGCTGGTTTTAGTTTCTTTCTACTGATACACTGGGAGGCTAGATATTTAAAACGTCAGATATTTAAAATGTGATTGCTTTACACATTCACATCCCTTAACCTAGAAATAACAATACAAATTGTCATGAAAGCAGGCAATACAAAATGTGCTCATGAACTCTACAGTGCTCATGAGAATACTGTAATTCTCCACTATGTTCTACACCTCTTGGACAGTTCTCAGTTGGGGGGGACTTTGTTTTTCTTTCTCTCTTCTCCCACTGCACAGAGCACTAAACCTCATGTAACACCTCATCTACTTCCAGCCACAAGTCTGGAGATAAGAAATTCCAGGAGATGAATCAGCCCCATGAGCCAAAGCAAGTGAAACCAAAAGGGAGCAGCCTTAGATAACTGGTCCCTGTTGTTGCAAATCCAGCATCAATATTTTCCACAGTCCTGGCTCTCAGAACTCTCCTTCCTCCAGCCCCCCCTCTCCAGCTCACCTCACATGCTCCACATATTCCTTTCCATTCCCAGCCTCCTTTTCAACACATCCTCCCTTCCTCCTGTTTTTCCATTCAGGCAATCCCTCCAACAAAATTCCACTTCAAAATCATGGCTAACAATATTGCCATGCCATCTGTTTTCAAGACATACCACCCTTTCTACACCTTTTAACACTTCGTTTATACAGAAGATCATTTTTTTGGAGCGAGGACTATCCACTGTTACCCTCACATAGCCTAAAACTGGTCCTGTTCTGAAGACTTTAAGTCTTTAATAAAGCAGTGGTTAAAAATGACTATTTCCTTGATTAGCTTTCCAGTTGCTGGCATAAGAACACAAGCTCACCAAAACCTGACATGCTGGCACAATCTGTAAACGCTTAGCAGAACTTTATTCCGTTCTTCTCTTTTATCCGAAGGTGGTGGTGGGGAGGGGGGTTGTTGGTGGAGTTTTTTGAGGTTTCGGGTTTTGTTTTGTTTTTTTAAAATGCATCGCTCAAAACAGGAATCTAGACTGTAAAGACAATAAATTAATCTCTGCATTGGAATTACAGGTTTACAAGTGTACATCTGAAAACACAAATTCTTGAAGAACAAAACATTAAAAAAAAGTAATAAAGAATGACCTGAATTACTATGGCAAGTTTCTGAAGTAAGGAAAACATGGGATAATTTAAAACTCTATTTCTGATACAAAACACCTTTTCAGTCAAATGATGACTTATATTCAGTTATTTTACAGCATTTCTGTCTTTTCTGTCCAAGTAAAACATATCATCAAAAAAACAGAAAATACAGACCCATGATTTATTTCTTTTATATAGTCATACTGTACCTGAGATACCTACATAGAAGTTTTATGAACACTACAAAACAAACCTTGCCATAATCAGAAATGTAATGAAGCGCATATACTTTCATCTCAGAGGATGGCAGGTTAAAAAAGGAAGAGGTAAAAACAAAGCACACACTGGAGAGCTCTAAAACAGATATGGCTGTGGGAGAGAAATGAAACTCAAGTGAGGAGAAGCAGACTTGCCGTAATGGAATGCAGAGGCCATTTTTGTGGTGTGCTCTAGCAGTCCATACTGAGCCCAGTATTGTTTAACATCTTCATTAATGACGTGGACATTGAGCATGTGCACCCCCAGCAAGTTTGCAGATTATAAAATTTGGAAGAGTGTGCTATACACCAGAGGGTTCAGCAGGACCTTGACAGGCTGGAGAAGTGGGCAGAGAAGAATCTCATGAAGTCCTACAAGGGGAAATGCAAAGCCCTCATCTGGGGAGGAATAACTCCATACATCACCACGGGCTGGAGGCAGACTGTAAAGCAGCTTTGCAGAAAAAGACCCAGGGGTCCTGGATGAACAAGCCAACAACATGCCTCAGCCGCAACGGTGGCCAAGTGTGTCCTGAGCTGCATTAGGAAGAACACCACCAGCAGGTCAAGGAGCATCATCCTTCCTCTCTACTCAGCACTGGTGAGACACATCTGCAGTGCATGGTCCAGGTCTGGGTTCCCCAGTACAAGACCGATATGGACCTAATTGGAGCCAGGCTGTGAAGATGATTAAGGGCCTGGAACATCAGACATACAAGGGAAGGCTGTGTGAGCCAGGATTCTGTAGCCTCAAGAAGAAAAGGATTAGCAGCAGAGGGAGAAGGAGCTTATCAACGTGTATAAATACCTGATAGGAAGCAGTAAGGAAGAGTCAGTTTGACTCTTCTCAGTGGTACCCAGTAAACGGACAAGAGGCAATGGGCACAAACTAAACCACAAGAAACTTAAAGAAAAGATTAGGTTTGATTTTTTGCTTTTGTTTTGTTTTACCGTTGTTTGTTTTATTTTACCACCAGGGTGGTCAAACACTGGAACTTACCCAAACAGATTGTGGCATTTCCATCCTTGGAGCTGGTCTAGGTGACCCTGTTTTGAGCAGGGCACTTGGACTAACCAGATGATCTCTAGAGGTCCCTTCCAACCTCAACATTAATCTGAGGGTAAAAACACACTTCTATTGTAGAAAATAGACAAACAGATAATACTCACAGCAAAACTGGGATGTTTTCACTGCTGCTATTTAAGTCTAACAGTAAAGAAGTTTAAACTTCAGTTCTACAAAGCTACATCAAACAGCTCAAAAATTAAAATATTTGATAGTAAGTATTTACAAAAATAGATTCACTTTACCTCTACGTAAGAAACTGCCTGTAATCTATTCTAATTTCCTACACACAGTAAAATAGGTTTCACTGCTTACACATGTGAATGCCACAGAACTGTTTAATGGTCAATGGATAAAAACATACAAGAACATGAAGGAAGATTCATCTGCAATGAAAGTCTTTTGCAACATTTTAGCTAGGTTAAATAGGTAACTTTTAAGAGGAAATAAAAAAGCTGCTGTATAGAGAACTCCAGAAAATAACCTCCTCATCTGGATAATAAATATAATAGGGGTGGCAGTAATAAAAATTCGTTCATTAATGATCTGAAGGCAGTACCTACAGAACTGAAGGCTGAATCAGTTTCCAATTCCCACTGCTCAATAAGATTTGTGCTATACAGAAACCCACCTAGGTAGTTTCAAACACAAAATGAAAGACTCATTATACATCTCATTATACAAAATTCAGAAAACTTGTATTGTAAACCTCCCCTGAGGAGTAACGCCAAGTATTATGGATTAGGTGCAACATTCCACAGACCTTTCAATTTTCGCACTGAGTACCGCATGTTGATATTGCGCCTACAATAGGACATACAGCCTTGCCGTAGTAAACGCTGGTTTAGCCAGCAAACAGTACTGAGGTACAACTTGAATGTTAATAAGCAGTGGCTGCTACTACTTTCTCTGTAATTTTTAGGAAAAGAACCTGTCACTGAGGTACAAATCCAACCTAGCAATCGTCTCTGTACTGAAAGTTCTTTCTTTTCTTCTTCTTTCCAAATCTAAACCAGTTTTCACTAACACTGCAAAAACCTTCAAGTAACTTTTAAAGCTGTAGGGTAATCAACCTAAAGACAGCTACCTAGCAACCCTTCCTCACCATTTGGATGCAACTGTTTACCTGGACACACAAACAGGCTGTACAGAGCACTTGGATACTCACTGCTAACAAGAGTAATAATCTCAGTAATCACAGAATGGTTGAGGCTGGAAGGCAACTCTGGAGGTCACCTGGTTCAAATTCCCTGCTCAAGCAGGGCCACCTAGAGCCGGTTGCACAGGACCACATCCAGACAGCTTTTGAATATCTCCAAGGACGATGACTCCACAACCTGAGAATCTGAGAAGGCATGCACATATCCACCAAGGTCACATAGTATGAACTTATAAACAACCAGTCAACATGATGGACTACATATATATATATGAGTGGGGGAAGAAGTTACCTGAAATGGTTGTGTGCATGCTGATCACAGAAAGGCTGGAGCATACAGACATCAAAAGGTTCCCTAATAATCCATATGGCCCATCCTGGCCAGTAAGTGCGAAGTTTTATTTAAACGCCCTGCCAAAAACCACACAAACTTCTACGCACCTTATAACTTCTCTATAATATAAACCAGCTCTTGAAAGAAAACAGCTTTAACAAAAATGCACGAATGAACCATATGCAAACACTGCCATTTCAGATAGTCCCTATATCTAGTACAAATTTTTCTGGTATCTGTTTAGATTCTTGTATATTTTGGGGTCTATCTTCAGTCTTAAAATAACTGTGTCACAGGCAGAAAAATACTGCCTGTTTGCAAGCTCATACACTTGATTATGCCATTGCATTCTTCAAAATTATTGGTTTTACTAGAATACATACAGGTATCATCAATAATAGTGCAATTACAGCCTAACTATACATATTTCACAGCAGATCTTTGCAACCAGTCCCTTGTTAATCAAGCCTAGGCCTTAATGTTCTACTTGTTACCACAACTATAGCTTTGGTCAACATATAAAAGAACATTATTTTATTGTTTACTTTCATTTATTACTGGACAGGGTAATAGCACTGAAATAACACTGCTTGTATAGAGTAGCTTCTTCACTGTACTACTATTCCTACCATTTATTGGATGTGGGACCCTAAGCAAATCCATTCTTTTCTTTACACGGGTATACCTTGCTGTCTGTCAAGAACATGTTCCTGAATGTGAAATAACAAACAGTGAAACAATATTTCCCTTATAGAATAAATGTATTATGTAGGAACTTAAAAATGCACACACAACTGTAACAGACAGGGACAGGACATAAAACATGGTGGATAGAGAGGACGAAGCAAGCTCATCAGTTGTCAACTCAACATCCAAAGATGCCAGATGAGGAGGATGAGATGCTGGCTTTTCAGAAGCTGGCTTTGCAATAGCTGGAGATACAGAATGCTTAATTAAAAAAAAAAAAAGTAAAAAAAAGTTGAATGCTAATTGTCTTGAGAGTTTGATCAGATCTCCCTTAACACGAGACTGAGTCCTCAGTGACCCTGTCCAATAATTCTGAAAGACTGCAGCTGCTTCATCTATGAGACAGAACATCCACTGTAAGACTTTTAGTGCGAGTCTTCATACTGCCTCTTTCCAAATGGCTACATTTTCATTGTCATCATCACACTTCTCAGAAGCCCACTGCACACACAGAGAGAGGTGAAACAAGACAATCAAGGGTAAAGGACAAAAACAAGGTAATGACAACAGTTAGCAGAACAGGGTATTAAATGATCAATACTGGAACTCTAAAACAAGAGACTGAGAAGAAACAGATAGCATGGTGTTACTGCACCTGTTTCCTTCTTCCAGAGATTTATCTTGTCTACTCAGACTGCAAAAATTACTGAGCAGGAGCTGTCTCTCACTGAATGTTTACACATTGACTAATCCTGCCAACCTCAGTTGTGATACGCATGTGCTACTCTGGGAAAAATAAGACAGACAACTATTTTCAGGCCAGTGTGTTATTTTGAGGAGGCTCATTTTACACACTGAAAAAGAAGGTATTTCAACAAGCAGCCAAAAAGCAGCCTGAAGAAGTATATAACAGAACTGGAAGTTGTAGCTGAGACAGATAAGCAGTTAGTCTACTTCCAAGGGCACTGATAATAAAAATCAGTCCTAAGCTATATTACATAGAGGCAGTGACTTTGTTAAACACTTTGAAGTCTGCAGCTGATGGAGTTCTAAGCACAGAGTGTCAGTTCTGCATGTATTTTTGAGAGAATTACAAAACCACAAATATATTCATTTATTTGACCAAGAGGTAGTACTCTACAGTAGCAAACAGAAGAATGGTTATGAAACCAATATCTGGATTCTAGTTAGAACACTGATTGTGTCACAGTATTTTAGGGTTTACTTAAGAAGCAGAATTGAAGAATTAAAGCAAGCCATATATACATGAGTACTAAATTTGCTGTTTAACAAGTTTTATGCCAGCGAAGCAGAATCTCAAGAGTTTATTCAGGCAGCCTCTCACTCCTAGAACAACTCAGCAGGCAATCTATACAAAGTATGTAACAAATGCCTCAAAAAAGGAGAAGGTTCTTAAAAAAAAAAAAAACAACAAACAAGCAACAACAAAACCCACCACCACCACCAAAAAACCAAACCCACAACACGCTAGAAAACACATCATTTTAAGAACCAAGTAAGTTGCAGGCTAATAACTTCCAATCACATCACTGACAAAATTCAAACACTGAAAACAATCTCAGAATAAATACATTGTCTCAAATTTCTCATTCCTATTTCAGCCCTGTTCTCATCTCACAGAAGCTATAAACCTCTGGAGAAAAGAGAAACAAATGGATATGAGGCTATTTTTCAAAACGCTCTTCAGAAGTACAAAAAGCCTGCTAGTGCAGATGCAGAAATGGTATGCTGGAAGTGGAGCTACACTGTACGATGCTGAAAGTCTTCTAGGCCATGCTGCAGTCCACAGAATAACTCTGTATCAAGATTTGCACATTGGTATATTTTGGGAGAGAGTGTGAAAAAGTAAGGCAGAGGCATAAGCCTCACCACAACGGTTGTATCCTATTTTGCATCCTCATACTCTGACTATGAAGCCACAGAAGGTACTGAAAGACCATTTACAAGAAGTACTCGCTTCTGAGAAATGGAATAGGGGAAGTAGTGGCAACTGGAAGGATGCTTGGCTGTGAACACTGGGATAGCAAACCAAGGAGGCTACAGAGAATGACCATTGCTGGACACAATGTCTGAAATAGTAGTGAAAATGAGGGGAGAAAAAAGTTAATCATGAGCTGAGTGTAGCAAGCAGCAAGATGCTGTAATGAGCAATGAGCCCATTCCTTCTCAAGTGAGCAGCAACAGAGGAGATAAAGACACTGGGATAGGATCAGCAATACAGCCCAGGCAGGTCAGTGAGGAGGGAAAGGGGAGGGAGGAACAGAGGAAAGAAGATAAGCAGGCCCCCTCGCTGAGTCATACCAGAGCTACTGCTGCTGGGAGGGAGCCAGATTTGAGCTCGAGCATTTGCCTCTGCTTTTTTCCCCATCTCAGAAAACCAAGGAGAAGTGAAGCCACCAAACTTAGGTATCTACCTGAAATGCATTCAGATTTTGCTGACTGTAAACCCCTCCTCTAAATTACACGTAGCCTCAGAAAAGCGTGGCATCAAGAGCATGCAAGAGTAACTTAAAAACATCCTCTTGGTCTGAGTTTTTCTGCTGCCCTGAATAAGATTCATTCTTGGATCAGCAATTTCATAATGTAAAATACAAAACCCTTTAAAGAGACAAATACATAAAGTGGCAGTTGAGGACAGATTTACACATTGCTTTTTCTTAGGTAAATTCCTAATCTGCTTTGTCCAAAGGCCCTCCTGTCAACTGAACAGACATTTCTCAGCCTAACACCCCTCAAATGCAATTTTTAAAGGTGTACCTATTTCTGTAACATTTATCACGTACATCAGTCTCAAATCACACCCAAATGAGAGTCCTGATTTATAAAAGTATTTTAACTGTTTTACAATACTCATTATCATACACCAACAGGTATCTCAGATGTAGTTTACGGTTAGTGTCCTCAGCTACTTGCACTCAGTCTCGTTACATGAAGCGAGAATTTAGGAATCTCAGCTCATTTGTTAATGTTTCTAACATGACATTTAGTCTCACCCTGATTTCTTTATGGATGGATTTACCGCTTGGCTTTGTCTTCCTGCACCTGACAGAAACACCCAACTGAGTATTCACATACTTATCTTGAAGTGGTCAGTGAAATCTTGAAGAAAGACTCCAAGAGCCTGAAATGGCCAAAAGCTAGTAAGAAAAATCAAAACTTTGAAAATTCCACACACCACAATATAGCAGCAAGAATGACAACTCAAGAATTACTAATTAAACAAAAGACCATATGTAAACAGAAAACTCAATTTTCATTATTATTTCACTGCCATAAATGGGCCTTGCAATAGCTCAAAGGTTTTTTCTTTTTTCATTAAAAGTGTTTACAAAAATTGCTAGCTAGCAGAAAAGAAATACTGCCTGAGAAGATAATGAAATTTTGTTTCATAGCTGAGCATTACCTAGTGAATAAAATCTATTGTTTTTAAATATAAGCAGCAATATTACGAGACTCTTTTAGAGATATAAAGACTACTATATCAAGTAATATCTATGACCTTATATAACAAGGCATGAATTTAATACCATTTTCATTGTACTACCACCATGGCATTTCTGTAGCATCTCTGAAACTGTATTTTGTCCAAGTCACTATGTCAACAGACATGCCAGTCTGCTTCACGCACCAAACGACTAGAATGGATTAAAATAGCTCAACCAGTTAAGGTGCATTCAAACACAAATTCTAGTAGTGCTTCACTTTTTGCTATTGTAGTCAGAATTTTACTCTTTGTATTTCACAGAAGAACAGAAAATAGTAGGTGGATCTTTGGGCTTAAACAAAATCTTGGTTCCTTGCCTTTCAATCTCTTGCTAGGCAAAGATGTAGGACATCAAGAGGTGACTCGCATAGTCTTGCCAAATACAATGAGATGTCTTCTTCAAATGACCTAAAGAAGTTGTCAAACGTTATTGCAAACACAGTCCATTCTAGGAGCTCATCCTTCCATTACTTTTAATTAAGTCTGGTTTTCACCTCCCCCAACCACCACACCACAAACCACTTTAAATTTTATAGATTGTACCAGCAAACCTTTGCAAATCAATTGCTGAGTACAGGATTACATAAAAACCCTTAAGGATAAGGACACTGGCAGTCCTTGTCATTCACGTACCTCGCTGAGCACACCACCTCCAGAAGAAGGCAGCAGAAAGAGGAAGAAGGTTCATTCAGAACCAAGGTCCATAGCTGATAATAGACACAAAATACAGTGCTGCTAGACGTCTGACTTTGTGAACACCTGCATAAACCACTTCCACGTACCAATCAATCCCCGTTCACTCAGCAGGTGGAACTGGGAGTCTGTTCTGAACCTGGTTCCCAATTAGCTGCACAGCATAGACACACAGCCTTAAACACACTAAGATTCGTGCAGAGCTAATCACACTAGAGGTGAAGCAGCCTATGCAGACATAGTGGTTTGCTGTCACGTAGGCAGCATGGCGACCAAGCACCTTTCCTGCAGGCAAGACATGCACATTGAACCCAATGAGAAAGAGTTATTCTTATTCAAACCAAGTCAAGTAAGGACAAGGATGGCGCTGCCTGTAACCCAAACAATAAGTACACCCCATTGTCTTACACTGTATATTAGAAGTTGGTTATACTATTTCTATTTTCTCAAACAAAATGTCAATGTAGATGTAAGCAATTTTACTTAATTTCAAGTTATATTTCAACTCTCAAGTAAATAACTGGATACCCCTTCCTGTGAAGTCACATGCTGTACTTCTGACAATGTCTGCTTAGGTACGACACCTCTGAAAAGGGACAGAATTATGTTTGTCACCTTTTTTAAAAAGGAAAAAATAATGAAGAGATGTAATAAGAAGTTCTTGAAGCTCACTAGCAAACATTACTAAAGGTATAGAAAGAAAAAAAAAGCCATTAAAAAGTTTAACAAGGAAATAAATAGAAGATAGCCAAGTCACACTTTCTTTGCAGACTGCAGTGAAATGTTTCCTCTAACCAAGATGAATTAGAAACACTTCTATTATGCAAACTAATATTAAAGTTTATGGTTTGGGAAGCCAGGGATTTCCTCCTGTGTTGTTAATAGCCGGACAACTAAACTACTTCACTGTTTACTTTACGATGCCACATTCATGATATGGCATAGCCTAAACATCTTCTTAAAAGAAAATAAGCCTTAATGAGTTAACCACACGCACGCACAGAAAGCCTGCTACCTGCCAGACAACCTCAGGCTCTACATTTTTTAATAATGAAATAGTTACTCATGCCATTACATAAATATTATTACATAATATCTCCTTTGTATGCAAAATTAGAACTACAATAAAATAGGTCCCACTATTTCAATATTGTATCTATTAATCCCACTCATCCATTTAATAACTTGGAGCTGCAGATGCATCAGATCACAACAGCTTTAATATCCCACATTCCTCTGTGCCTAAAAAGAGAATAGACAATTCTAAATAAAAAAACCCCAACAACAAAAAACATCCCAACAAAAAACCTGCTCTACTATAATCACTGAGTGAAGGAAAATATACCGTTATAATTATTGTGTTTTGTTATGTGTTTTTTGTCTTGCCTAACATTTAAAGTATATACCAATACCTCTTTTTCAACATGTAAGTCTGAAATGTGCAGAAATACCTTAATTCCCAACGTCAGCATTACACAACATAAATGCAAAGGGATCACAAGCAATGATGCTTAACATGTCTAACATCTCAAATAACAGAGGTGGGTTTTTTTCCTACTTAATATTTAACATATGGGTAAACTACAATAAATACTAAATCCATCTTCCTAGATATTAAACTTGTTAGAAATCTGTTGTGATGGTCAGAAACATACTTGAGATGTGGGATGGCTACACTCACGAGTCCATAGAGAAGAAGCAATGAAGGAGTGGGATGTGACATTAGGAAGTCTCCGGGGGCAACATGTGGCCAGCACTTCCCTTCTGCAGTGCAGCACCGATGCCTGTCGTGTTACGCGATTTGTAACACGCCAGCGTACGATCAACAGACAACCCCCACTTTGCAAGTACTGCAGAAGTCTCACTTGTGACTACCTTCAACGCTCGCCCTTTCGCAGAAGCACACCTCCCGCCGTGCCACCTTCCCTCCTCTGTGCCCAGACACCTTTACCCTGCCCTTTAAGAGGGTGGGGGCGTGGGCGGCTGCCCCCAGTGTTTGCACA